>NC_030433.2:19573898-19718898 GCF_001660625.3 Ictalurus punctatus
TCAGATTTGCACTGGAGCTACACGGCTAATGTAGGAAACAAGTAATGGAAGAAAGACCTCCAATTTAGCAACATGTAAACTATATGTCTAAATCATCACACACATCAGCTGCAGGCAGTGAGCCGCATGATACGCTGAGGCAATTACACACTTAATAATAAACACAGGACAAAAAAATAAATAAAAAATCGTCTGACAGCAAGACAAGGGAATGGTAAGAATTCACCGGATGAGAGCGACAGCATGGTATAGGAACTAGTAGCCACAAAAAGCAGGTGTTGGGTAATTAGAAGGCTGACGATGGTGAAATCTGATTGGGTGCTTTAGTGCTTTGAGACAACAGCTTGATTAGATGGGGATTTGGGACTCTTATTTGCATATCATCATAATAGCTGAGGCCGGAAAGAATTAGAGTTACACTGTGAGCATATTGGTTTATGCTAAACGTGTTACTCTTAATTAAATGCAAAATATTTGCAAAGGGGATTTATGAGTAAGGATACACTGATTCTGATAGTTGTCTCGGGATCGGTCCGATACCTTGCTCATTTAATCATTTTCATTAAAAATAATGTGAAAGCATGTAATTGCATGTGATATACAGTATGTCAATGAACAAACCGCACGAAATGACCGCGATCTGCATGTATTTCATGTTTAATTACGGCGATCAAAGCAAAGCAGACTGCAAATGCAAATTGTGCTCCGAGAAAATATCAAGAGGATGAACTCCAGCATCTTCCTACAATACAAGTAACATTCCGAGTTAGCACTTCAGTTCTGCAAGCTCTGAGATATGCTTCCTGCACTTTCCCCTCACTTTCCTGGCATCTTGCATTCATTTTTAATGTCCACACTGGCTGATACTGCTCTGCACATATCAGGTCGCCTGTCCTAGCAGTTATTTTATGCTTAGCAAGAAGAAACTTCCATAAATGCACATGTAATAATAATGTTTTTACAGTTTGTTTGTTTGTTTGTTTTAAACTAGATTGAACCTTCAAACTTATTATTTTATTGATTGATTTTATTTTCATATTTGTTCTGTTTAATTCATCTTTTGTCCTGGTGTATTATACACACCACAGAATACAATACATTATACACAGTATATTATGCATTATCACACATCATGTTGGATTCTGGTCCAAACATGTTGATTCATTTTCCACAACAGAAGTTCAGACTATAGTACAGCTGCATAGTACAGTTCATTCAAAGGGGCTTGTAGGGTTGATGCACCACAAAACCAATTCAAAATTGTGTGTAATCTTTGATAGGGTGACATTTTCTATGAAGCAATTTATTGGTCACTTATGGAAGGAATCTCCAGTGTCAGCGCTTTGTAACAGCCAGAGGTACAGCTATAACGTAATCAATCAACAAATTCGGACTAATCAGATTCCCGAATGTATACGTTTCCCAACATAGGAAAGTCTTCAGGACGAGTAACCTCAAGAGAGAAACAAAGGGAAGCTGGTGAAGGAACGACTGTTTATAGCTGCTACAACATAATAGATAACAGGAATTAACTTGTATTGCATTCATCCCACAACATTAAAAGGAACTATAAATACATCATACATTCGATCTTTCATAATAACAATTATAAATGCTGATAAAATTGCTGTTGTTTAAAAGGAATAAATCATTTGGGGATGTGCTATAGGGAAATAATCAGATTACTTATTCATTTACTGTAACAACACACCCTCTCATGTTATATTTATATTTATATTAAGTTCTCCATGTTGGGGGTGTGTCTAATTCTTTTTCTTGCCACCACAAGGGTTTGTTTTCTGAATCCACACATAAATATATTTGCAGAAAACTTTGATTAGTTTCAGACGTCTTTGTAAATGCATGTACACTTTTGATTTATATTGATGAGAGGGTTTATTGACAGCGTGAAAAACGTGTGTAGTGTTATAGTGAGTTCGGTGAGGTAAGGATGATGTCTCACAGACAAGTGAAAGATGTTAGCCTCCGACAGTTGACGTGTCTTATTTATTTCCATCAGTGTATCTCGACTCTGAGAAACCTTTACCATTTACTCGGCTGCTTTAGACACATCCACACACACACACACACACACACACACACACACACACACACACACACACACAAACACACTCAGGAATCCAGAGTTTTCTAGAAGTTTAGTCAAACACATCTGTTTCCCCAGCGTTTTTGAGCACTGGGTGCTCATGGGTACACTGAGTTTCTCCTCTCCGCGTGTGGTAGTGAGAGAATGAGATTGTGTTCATGCACCATTTCACTCAGAGCCGTAATCGCTGTGGGCCGTGCAGCTCAGAGGAGCATTAATCTGACTGTGCCTCACAGCCTCAGCCTCCTCTCCAGTCTTAACATGCACTTTTTTTAGCTTTATCCACCAACCAGCCAGACACTTTGCCTGTACCCGCTGTCCAGTGCACAGAAATGGAAAGTGAGACGTGTGCCAGCATGAAAACTCCTCCGGAACTTATGGAGTGCAGCAGGAGAGCAGACAGCGAAACGGCTAAAGTGGGAAGGAGGAACGAGCACAGCCAACAGCACTCTGACAAGCTCTGCTATCATCTCTCTTCCGCTCTGTCTCTCTCTCTGTCCATACCACTTCATTAAAATCATCTACACAGTCATGCTGTTTATTTCTTTCTTTCTTTATTTTTTGCAATGTGGCTCTACACACATTGATGAGCAACAAATATAACCCCTGGCAACCATTATGGAATCAGCACACTTAGAGATTGCTCACCCGGCTTTTTTACTTTGTAGCAGATAAACAAATCACAGATATGACACAAAACAATTTGTGTTTAATAGCTGAACATTCTGGCTTCATGAAAAATACCTCAAACAAATTAAAGTAAATTGTTTTAATTAATTTTTTTTCCAGATAAAATAGAGGAAAAAATTATGGAATCATCAACAACAACAAAAATCGCAATTAGTACTTTGTTGCTTGTCTTCAGGTTTTTTATGATGGCTTGAACTCACTGATGTATGCACTAATGAAAAACAATATTCTCCATCAAGCTGGTTCCAACTTTCTTGACTAGCGGTTGACAGATCTGCTTTGCAGTATGGAGCCTTGTCATGGATTTCTATCCGGACTGTTTGCTGGCTATGTCACTGAGTTGATCTGCCTGCCCTGAAGATAAGCTTTAAAACTTTCTGCTCTGTGGCAAGATACATTATCATCCTGAACAATGACTTCATCATCACCAAACCTATTTTCTGTTGATAGAATGAGAAAAGTGTCCAAAATTTCAACGTACACCTGTTCATTGACTGTTGAGGTCTCTCCGGGTCCTTTACATAAAACCCCATATCCTTTACATAAAACCCCATATGCAGTTTTGTACTTGGGTCTCCTAGTACAACAAACAGACTTCATATTAAACCACAATGAACTTTCTTATACATTTACATGATCTGTTGTTGCCCAGATGAGGACGGGTTCCCTTCTGAGTCTGGTTCCTCTCAATGCTTCTTCCTCTTAACATCATCTAATCATCAGTTTTTCCTCGCCACAGTCGCCACTGGCTTGCTCAATTGGGATAAATTCACACATTTAAAATCTGTATCCCGTGTTTATATATTTCTGTAAAGCTGCTTTGAGACAATGAAAATTGTAAAAATTGCTATACAAATAAAAATTAATTGAATTGAATATCATAAATGAGTGAGTGATTGTTTTCTTCACGCAGTCATCTTTATATGTTTCATTAGAACAGCACCAGAAAAAAGTTCCAGCATCAGCTCCTTGGCCAATGAAGCTTCGTGATTCATCACTGAATATAATTTTATCCAATCACCCTACTCCATGATTGCTTCTTTTTAGCCCACTCGAACCTTCTTTTCTTCTGTTTAGCTGTTAGTGCTGCTTTTTGTTTGGCTTTTCTAAATGTAAATCCCAGTTCATTCAGCGATTTCTTACAGTTACTATCACAAACATTGACTCCTGTTTCCACCCATCTGATTTTCTTTTCTTTTGTTGTGCATTTTCTATTTTCAATGCATATCGTGTTTGTTTTCTATCCTGCCGCTTCGACGTCTTCCTTGTTCGACTCGTATGTTTTCCTTTTATAACCTTCCCATTTTGTTTATACTTGCACCAAATTCGATGTTCAGCTATTAAACAAAAAAAATGATCAAAACCACTTCTTTCAGGCCGAGTATTAATGTATGGTTTTTTTGGGGGGATTGGATGCTGGTTCTGACACCAAAATGAGTAACCTACTTATTATTGAGCAATCACAACAGTCACAGATAATTTTATTTAGCGCTGTGTACAGTGTATTGATTGCTGCCATGTGCTGCTAGCAATGAACTCCTCGTGCTGAGTTTTACATCTAAGATGTTATGGCATTTAAACAGTATTTATAATAGAGAGTAGTACAGCAGAGCAGTATCGGCGAGTATCAAGTCTGTTAAAATAGACTTGCGGCTATAAAAAAAAAAATCATTTGTTTATACTGATTGAAATTGTCCGATAAGTCAGTTTCCATTCCGCTGACAGAATGGAAGGCCTATGTACTGCGAGAAAAGGTTACGTTTTATTCATTTATTTATTTTGTGTGTTACTATTTTGAAATGTTACTGTGAACAAACCACATTTGTAATGAGCATTTTGCTAAGCTATAACTAAAAATCATTCCTGTTTTGTGTTCATACTGTACGAACGTCCTCAAGTTTTTAGACTAATAATGATAATGAGTCTTTATTGATCACATACATTTCAGCACAGTGGAATTCTTTTCTTCACATACCCCAGCATGTCAGGGAGCTGGGGTGAGAGCGCAGGGTCAGCCATGATACAGCGCCCCCTTGAGCAGAGAGGGTTAAGGGCCTTTCTCAAGGGCCCAAGAGTGGCAGCTTGGCAGTGCTCAGGCTTGAACCCCTGACCTTCCAATCAGTAACCCAGAGCCTTAAACACCAAGTCACCACCGCCCCCCCAATGGTACTCTTAATCCCTGACTTAGTAAACTAGCATAAGGATATGTTTTTCTGCAAGTCACTTTGGTTAAGTCTGCTAAATGCTGTAAATGTAAATGTTAAATATAGAGTGTATGTGTTATTTTAGTTTTTTTTTGCTATCCTGATAAGCTGCACTAATGTAGGAGAAAAATATACACATTTCTCCATTCATTTACTGCTTCTGCTAGTTCCTAGACAACACAATGACTCTGACTCACTGGAGCATCAGAAAATGCACAGAACATTTGCCAAAATATTGAATATGGATTTACATGCCTGACTAATAAATAGGCAAAGCTTGCTGTGTTAGAAATTTTGAAATGTCAATTTGAGGTTGTTTGCCCAAGAAGTCTGGGAACCCCAGGTGTAGATGTTGACGAGCAGTGGGAAAGGAAGTGCATGTGTCTGAGTGCTCGGTGCTCAGAGAACTGAAGTGCTCTCACGTGATACAGTTTCTCTGCATGCTTTCTTCACTGGTACGCCTCGCTTGTGAATGCCTTTGTGTGTGTAATTCATGGCACCTTGCGCTCATTTCTTATAGCTCTGCTCGCTGATACTGCTCTGGACACACAAGGTGAGCAATACTAACAGGATTAAATGTGATCCGATCTTAATTTTAAACTACAATTAGAGACCAACACTATATGCTTAAAGTATTGACAAACTTGTTCTTGTTAAAACTGAATATAACATTTATATTAACCTCTTGGTAATGAATCATTGGCCAACTGGTGTTCCAGTTAATGAGATGTGAACAGGAGTAAATACAATCTACAGAGGGCCTTAGAAGGAGAATTATAGGCCCCAAGAGAAACAGGACAAGACCTACAGAAATTATCTGTTCAAGTCTCCACTGTTCAGCGTTTTGGCAGAAACATACAATGCATTCTGACAATTATGTGATAAAATCTTCCACCGAAACTGCTGTCTGTCCAGTGACTATTCTGAGATAGAAAAGGTTTGTTGAATGGTGCGACACAAGCCATCTTACTTTGAATGTCAGGAAGGCAGAGGAGATGTTTTTGATTCAAAAGGAATTGGTGATCACAGGCCACACCTTCCTGAAAGAAAGCTTGCAGTCAAGATTATGCTTCCTGTAAAGACTGCAGATTTTTGGAGTGAAGCAGAAGCTGATGATTTTGGTTTTATAATGCAATATAATGTGAGATTGGTTTGGTAATCTGATTTGGGAAGATTTAGATCTCTTTATAAGCATTCCATTTATGTTCTGCATTCAGAATACCAGCTCTTCATCTGGGCAGTGAATTTAGGCTAAAACGAATTTTTTATTATATACAGTCAGGTGAAAAAATAAGTACAACCTGTGGAAATTTTTGTCATATTTGGACATGCAAACATTTGATCATCTTTGAAACAGTGCCTATTAATGGAGTTTATATACATGAACAAAAAATACAATGAAAAATAGCTTTTTTTAAATTGTGTATTTAAAAGAAACATCAATAGATGTGATATTCTTCTTTGGAAAAAGTAAGTACACCCTTGGCCTCAGAAGCTATTATTGCCCCCTTAGTCAGAAATAATTTTCGACCACTCTTCCATGCAGTATTCTTTCAGCTACAAGATATCTGAGGGTTTTCTTGCATGTACTGCCCATTTAAAACCCCCACAATGGGATTCAAATCTGGACTTTGAGTAGGACATTTCATAACCTTCCATTTCTATTTTTTGAGCCATTCCTTGTGGATGTGCTAGTGTGCTTAGGATCATTATAATGTTTAAATGTCTGCTTTCGGTTGATGGCCTCACGTTATCTTCAAGCACTCTTTGATATCATGCAGAATGCATAGTTGAATCAGCGAATGCACGCTGTCCAGTCCCTGAGGCAGTGAAGCAACCCCAAACCATAACCTTTCCACCACCATCCTTCACAGTTGGTATGAGGTGTTTCTCTTGAAAAGATGTCTTTGGTCTATGCCAAACATGTCTGCTGTCACTGTGGCCAAACAACTCTATCTTTGATTCGACTGTCCAAAGCACATTATTCCAAAAGGCCTGCTCTTTGCCTATATGCTCACTGGTAAACTGTAGTCTTGCTCTAATGTTCTTTTTAGATAGCAAAGTATTTTACCTGGCACGCCTCCCATGCAGGTCAAATTTGTGCGATCTCTTTCTGATTGTAGAAGCATGCACTTTGACACAAACAGTTGCAAGACTTACTAGCAGATCCTGTGATGAAATTTTGGGGTTCTTGGAGACTTCTTTTTGCATCAGACAGTCTGGTCTTGGGCTGAATTTGCAGGGACAGCCAGTCCTTGACAAATTGACAGTCGTTTTAAATCTGTGCCATTTGTAGATTATTTTCCTTACAGTGGAATGATGTATTTCAAATCATTTGGAGATTTTTTAAAACCCCTTGACAGACTCATAGGCAGCCACAACCTCTTTTCTGAAGGCCTTACAGAACTCTTTAGATTTTGGCATGATGATACCATCCATCCATCCATCCATCTTCTACTGCTTACTCCTTCTTCAGGGTCGCGGGGGAACCTGGAGCCAATCCCAGGGAGCATCGGGCACAAGGCGGGGTACACCCTGGACAGGGTGCCAGTCCACAATCACATACACACTCATTCATACACTACGGACACTTTAGACTCACTGATCAGCCTACCATGCATGTCTTTGGACTGAGGGAGGAAACCGGAGTACCCGGAGGAAACCCCCGCAGCACGGGGAGAACATGCAAACTCTGCACACACAGGGTCCCGGCGGGAATCGAACCCCGGACCCTGAAGGTGTGAGGCGAATGAGAGGGGTGTAAATAACACAGGCTCCTCCTGCACTCCCTAAGCAGGTTCTAATCACTGGCACCCAATCTTCAACATCTGATTCTAATTTTATGGATTTGAATGTGTGATGAATGTGGGGGTGTACTTACTTTTTCCATGTGACTGATCTGTTTTTTTGTTCATTTAAATTGTGAAAATTACCACAAAATGTCAATTTTATGTCTTAATCATGAATGTAGATGTCATATCATGTTTCTGATTGCCTGGTGATGGTGAAATAAATCACTCTGTGCAACAGAGATTTGATCAGTGATCGCTTTACGCACTACAAGTTACGAAATACCTTCTGTGTCTGTGGTGCTACCGAAATTCCACACTGTGCCAGTTTTAAATTGCTCTCATCAGTGATTTAGGACTGACTTTACATCCTGACTTACAAGCAAATTTATGTTCAATTGGAACAATCACACACTCTATGAGAGAAATGAAGAAATCATGTCAACTTTTTAATGTGAATATTCAGGTTCTGACTTTAAAGTAATAAAGCATTATTTTATAAAGCTTATAGATTATAAATCAAGATTCTGAACTTCAACATGCTGTCAGAGGATAAGGACCTATCCACTGTTTCTCAGCAACAGATTGGAATCAAAAGAGCTTATAATTGCAACATCATCCAAATGGTCACGTCGCCACACTCAGCATGTGTTCACTTTGCAGTCTGTACACGCACACATTCTGCTATAGAGTGAATTTTTTTGCAGTCACACTGATGAGTTACTCAGTTAGACAAGCCGGAATAGAGCAAGGGAAGCCGGGAGGACTAGAGACAAAAAGAGAGAGAGGGAGAAAGAGTGAGGGAGTGCATCTATACGTGTGGCTTATTTTCAGCCCAAAGAACAAGCCTCGGATGATAAGTCGAGTGAGGCTTTGGCTGAATAGGAAATGAGGATCGTGTTGGAAGAAATCCCCAATATAAATCAACGACTACTACAATTACAGTGGAACCGTGATGGTACTGCTGGTGGATCTAGACTAGAATAGACTAGAAAAGAATTCATAATGGATACATTCATTTTGATTAAGTATTATATTATGTGGATTTACATTAAGGGATTACATTCTGCATCATCACAAACCCTACTCCGGCACTGAAAAGAAGTAAAAATAAATCAATAAATACTGAACAAAACAGAAAATTGGTGTTTATGTTGCAAAAAAAAATAATAATAATAATAATAAAAATCCACTTTGCTAGCTAACCTTTGAGTTATTAGTATTAAAATTGTTGTTAGTTCCCTTTATTTAATGTTGGTGAAAGCAACACTAATTGAGGCAGATGTCTTTTTCTTTTGTTAATCTTTCTTGTACATTTACTTGCATAATTTAAATAAAATTAAGACTTTGTACTTTTCTAATTGAACTCAAGCGGGAAATCCAAGGACGTCATTACATTCTTTTGGGGGGGGGGATCAATTCTCCTGTTGAAACCTAACTATTGAGCTGCTTTCAATCAAAAAGTATATAATTTATAAATAATAAAAATATTTTTTTTTTATTCAGTCACCGCCACCACTTGAGCTTTGTGTGAGTTTAATTCTTCAATTCAATCAATGAGTTTTTAATTCCATTATTTCCTTATTACTCTGTAATTCTGCACTAAAGTATACTAGGCATTATCAGGGAAAATAGTAATTTATACATTTTGTATGCTTGACTAAACAGGGTTATCATTATTGCATTGGGGCTCCAGAGTGATGCAATCAAAAACCATTTCATTATTGTCAGTAGATTGTGAGTTCAAATCCCAAAGATGACACAGCTGTTTGTGACTGGGAGTCCAAGAAAGCATAAATGGAGGGATGGTATTACACACAAGGTGGAATTGATGCCGATGATAACATCATTCCTTGTAAGTAATAGACCATTGTGTGTGTTGTTGTTCTAGTAAAATACTGAGTAATGTTGTGGTTTGATGAAACAGAGTTATTGTTACCACCTTGAGGTTTAAGATTATTTTAAGTTTAAGATTATTTTCCCATAACATCATGTTCCCAAGTGTTTTATTTGTCTTACACCACAGCAATTTGCCAAGAATTACAATTTATTATTTATATGTCATACATTTTATGTGTTTATAGTTATATTAGATTTTGTGGAATGTCCAGGAAATAAGTTCCTGTTATCATACAATCATACAAGTATTGGAACAGTAAGGCCAATTCTTTTGTTTTTTTTCTATACACTGAAGATATATGGGTTTGAGATGAAAAATTGAATATGAGACGACAGATCAGAATTACAGCTTTCATTCATTTCTCTGCAGCACTCCATACAGGGGAGACTGATAACAAGTGAGGGATGGAAGAATGCAGCCGAATACAGGAACATCCTTGAGAAAAAAAACCTCCTCCAGAGTGCACATAAATGCAGATTGGGGCAATAGTTCACCTTACAACAAACGATGACGCTAAGCATGCAGACAAAACAATACTGGAGTGGCTTTGGGGCAAATCTCTGAATGTCCTTGAGTGGCCCAGCAAAAGCTCAGACTTAAAGCCCATCGAACATCTGTGAAAAGACCTGATGATGGCAGTTCACAGATGCTCGCTATCCAATCTGACAGAGCTTGAGAGGATCTGCAATCAAGAATGAGATAAGCTGCACATATACAGGTGTGCAAAGCTTGTGGAGACGTATCCAAGAATACTTGTAGCTGTAATTGCTGCCAAAGGAGTTTCTAAAATGTTTTGAATAAGGGCCTGAATCGTCATTATGGGCGATTAAATGTAGTGTGATGTTTAAAAATTACAATTATATCCATTCAAAATCAAATCCACAACACAATAAAGTGTGCAACAAGGAAAATTACTCTCAGAATTACTCTCAGAACTGTGACTGAATTCCAGTTACAGAAAATGAATCAACATCTACTGACCAATCAGAATCCAGAATTCAACAGAGTTGTGGAGTAATTATAGCTTTATAAATATACAGTCTGCTTTCTCTGCTGTGATTTGTGTAGGAGTAAAGTCACTTACACGGTCTATTCAGGACCTCACACTGTTCCCAAGCAACCAGGATGATCTTAACCAAATTAAACATGCATTTGTTTCCCATTGCACTTTGTGTAGTAGGTGTGTTTCTTATTTAGTTAATTAGCATACATATTCACCATCTTAAAATGGTGATGCACACACTTTGAAGTCCTACTCCGGTGTTTTTTTCCACCCAATTTCTCCCTACTGAATATGTAGTGTGTGATTACGACAGATTAGAATTTTAACTTGTTTTCCTGCAATGAGGAAAAAAAACACAGAAATCCTGTTTACACTAAACGCATGAAGTCTGAGGATAGCAGTTGAAAAATATTGATAAATGATCATTTTAATAAAATTTATTTTGCTCTAATTCTTCAGTTTATGGTATTATATTACTATTTATTCATTTATTCATTTACTTTACTACTTGGTTGTACAGCTTCTCTGTGTATTATTATTATTATTGTTATTATTATTAATAATAATAATAATAATAATAATAATAATAATAATAATAATAATAACCTGTTATTAAAAAATCAAATTAAAAGCTGTATTAAAAATAAACCACCTGCCACTTTGGGGAAGAATTAAGACTTTATGTATTATATTTTATTCATGTTTTTAGATGTGTTGTACTTTGTATTTAAAGGTTAGTACAGGTGAGTGGTGGGTGCAGAACATGGAGAGATTATTAAGCTGTTAAAGTTGCTGCAATTGTTGGACTTTTGAAGTAGGGATGGCATTTGAGAGCTGTACTGATGAAGGTTATGTCTGAGATTTTATTGCACAGTGCCTGTTCCGTATCTAGCCAAATCTCATTTATCTGACTGGACTTTATCCCTTTGATTATATGTTGGTGTACATTAGTGAGTTAATATTGTTGAAAGTTCGGTGCATGAAGTCCTCCCTGATATTTGCGTCGTTGCAAAGTGGTTAGTTTGATTCTTTGAGGTTTGTTTTTCCAGTAAAATTTAGTGCCACAGGAGTTGAGTGATTTGAACCGAGAGGGGGGAGGTTGAACTGAAAATAAGTAATTAATTTTGGGTAGTATCGTCATTTTTATGGATGCTATTCTGACAATGAGAGAAAGGGGGAGCTTTATCCAGCATTGGATATCATTATTTATGGTGTTCAATAAAGGGTTATGATTGAGTTCATGCCAGTCTGACTGCTTGGTGGATATTTTGTGCTTAAGGGGATAGGTAGAGATTGTATTGTAGTTTCGGGGCGTTTCATGTTGAGAGGGAGCATCGATGATTTGTTTCAGTTAATTGAGTAATTTGAAAGTTTGGAATATTTTTCGATAGTGTGAATAGTTTCTTGTACTGATTCCAGGTTATAGGTTTTTGTAAGAAGAGTATAGCATATAAGCATATAAGCTGATTTTGTGTCCTTTGTTTGCTGTCTGGATCCCATGGATATTTACATTTTGTCTTATTGCTGTGGCTAATGATTCTATAAAAATGGCAAACAGGGATGGAGAGAATGGGCATCCTTGATAAAGCTATCAAATTCCGGATCTCTGTGGTGTTAAAGCGCCATCTAAAAACTGTCTTCTAAAGGTGACTTCTATTTCTAGAAATGCTCAGGTTGTGTGTATTTCTTTACTGACATGACTACATTTACCATGCTGAAGATATTCAAATAGGTACGTTCAACTCTAATATGATCAACTACTAAAGTAACCACTATATTTTGTTGCATTTTTGGTATATTTTTAAACGGTCACAAGTCTACAACTGCCATCTCGCAGCATCTTGCCTTAGTCCCAGCTGAGGAGAAAAAGTTTGGCAAGTATTAAGAGCTCAACAAATTTTCATCCAGCCCTCAGATTATCCATCATAACCCCGGAGGTCTGGACTCAATCTTGGAGAGAGGAGTGAAGTGGACCAGAGAGTTTTCCCAGGATCAAATCAATCTTGGTGAGAAACTGGGTTGCACTCATGCTTAACCCCACTCTGAACAGTGATGTCCATTGAAGAGGGAAGAGGGATATTGAGGCTAGAGTTTCAGTCCTTCTCAGATTCATATCTGGCAAATAAGTGGGCTTCATAGCTTTATAACACTGTTGGCAACAAACAGTGCCTCAAATCTGTCAAGTGTTTTTAGGAAGAGAGTGCAAACTTGGATTTTTCCTGTACTGTTTTGGAAGATCAGTCCATGGACAAACTTCTATATTGACTTTAAAAGCCTCTCTGCTTCTTTTTTCTCTTTTATGTGATTATAACACAGTCCCATGTAAGTAATAAACTACTCTGATTGCTGCTGTTGTAGTAAAATACTGAGTGACAGGGTGTCGTGATGAAGTGGAGTTACTGTTACCACCCCGATGCTGATTACTTACTGAAAGCTTCACCATATCAACCTCTACAATTAATTACAATTAAAAACAATTCATTTAAATGGAGCATCTGTCATACAAGTCCCTGTGTAAGTCATTGCTATTAAAAATGGTAATGCATTATTAACGCATTATGTCAGAGCTGCTGTTATAGAAAATTAAACACCTTCTGACCAATCAAACTAGAGAATTCAACAACAGTGTGGTGTAATTAAAAATTAGATTACAGAATTTATATACATTAACCTCACAGCTCTGGGGCAAAACTTAAGAAGCACTTCAGTTACCAAATATGCTTTGGCTGATCAGCTGCATTTGAGGAATAAGGGACATTATGGGACATGAGGTAGAACATAGAAATTAATTACAAGTTCTTGTTATTAAATAGACTAGAAAGATCCTCATAAACCAACAACTGTTTTTATTTGTTTTAATCTATAAAAATAAAACGGTTTGCACTCATCAGTGTCTGTGTGCTGGGGTTCAGGGAACAGAACCCAATCTCTGCCCCAAGTCATCTCTGCCCAAAGGAGTCGAGCAATTATTGGCTATTTGTTTCCTTGCTCCATTAAGTTAATGCATTATTTATGCACACAACCCACACACACAGCGAGATTAATGAAATGTTATGAAATAAAGTGCTGCCAAATAATTTTCTCCATTATTTTCCTTTGCATGGAATGGTGACTTTTAAAATTTTTTGTTAGAAAAATGAATTGGGCCGGAATTAATGTGTTGAGATTTGTGTTTAGGATGGAAACAAAAGATGCTCTCTGTTATAAAGTGGAGTGGCTGTAGGAAGCCATATTTAGGACATACAGTCCCCTCTGAAAGTATCAGAATTATGGAAGCCCTAAGCAGCCATGCATTATTAATTTTGATTCGTGATCTCAACTTCATTTTCTCATGATCTCGACATAACAAAAGTTGTGTTCTTGTGATCTCGAATTTTTCTGTGTACTCGACATCCATCATCCCAAAGTCAATGTCCTTATTGAATTGGTTTTTGGTTAAATGACTGAAATAAGGTCTGTGGTTAACACAATCTCAAGATATGTTCACATTTTATACTGTCTTGAAAAAGATAGTCGCTAACAAGTGACTAAATGAGACTACAGAGGTTGTCGGGTACATTAAACATCATCACGTCAAACAGGAAAACTTCTATGCGACGAGAGATCGGCATTTCAGCTTTCATTTCTTGATATTTACATGTACAGTGCTTAGAACATGGCGCCTTTGGTGAGCAAAAGTATTGGAACCGATAGTCTTAAAGTAAATTAAAGCAAAAAACAATTAATATTTGGTTGAATATCCCTTGCTTGCAATAACTATGTCAAGCTGTTGACTCACTGACCAATCATCAAAATGCTTTTCCAGGCTTGTACCACAGCTTCTTTTTGTTGTTGTTTGTTTTGAAGGGTTTCTGTCTTCAGTCTCCTCGGTTAAGGACTTGGCTGGTCTAAAACCTTCCACTTTTCCCCCAATGAAGTTTCTTTGTTGTATTAGCAGTGTGTTTAGGTCATTGTCTTGCTGCATGATGAAGTTCCTCCCAAAAGTTCCTTCCCAATGGAAAGTTCCTCCCAATAAGATTGGATGCATTTCTCTGTAAACTGGCAGACAGAATGTTTCTATAGACTTATGAATTCATTATGCTGCTACCATCATGAGTTATGTCATCAATAAAGTTTAGTGAGCCTGTACCAGAAACATCCATGCAAGCCTAAGCTATCACACACCCTTTACCATGCTTGACTGATGAACTTGTATGTTTTGGATCATGAGCAGATTCTTTCTTTCTCCACACTTTGCTAGAAGCTAATCTAACAGAACTTCTGTGGCTCATCTCTGTATTTCTTTGTGAATCCCAGTCTGGCTTTCCGATTCTTACTGCTGATGAGTGGTTTGCATCTTGTGGTATGTCATCTATATTTCTGCTCTTTGAAGTCTTCTTCAAATGGTGGATTGTGATACCATCACCAAAGCACTATGGAGGCTTTTGATGATACCAATGATTTTTGTTTTTGGGTTTTTCTTCACCGCTCTCACAATATTTCTGTCATCCACTGCTGTTGTTTTCCTTAGCTGATCTGTTCAATGTTTGGTTGTTAGTATACCAGTGGTTTCTTTCTTTTTCAGGACATTCCAAATTGTTGTATATGCCCAATGCTTGTGGAATGGCTCTGATTGATTTTCCCTCTTTTCTCAGCTTCAAAATTGCTTGCCTTTCTCCCATGGACAGCTCTCTGATCTTCATGTTGATTTATCATTTTTAACAACAAATGCATTATTCACAGATAAAACCCCTGGTTCAAATCAAGAGTAGACATTCAGAGCTATTAAAGTTTAAACGATCAATTTAATACAGCACACCTGGGCAACAAGAAACACCTGTCAGTCCCATGTTACAATATTTATGATCACTTGGGTAGAAATGGGTGGGGTCAAACAAAAGGTGCCTTTTTGATCTCAAACCTAAATGACTTCGGTGTATAGCAAAACAAAAGAATTGACCTTGGTGTTCCAGTACTTTCAGAGGGGATTGTAAATCACAATTACTACTTAATAATATCATTCAGGCCTGACCAAACCTTTCCCAAAATACAGCTAGTAACACTTTCAGAAATACTACACATGGTATGTTCTATTTGATCAAATATTCTAATTAATTAATCATTATGTAATTTGCAGGTGAATTAGGCAGAACACAAATGCGGGTGACCGGCAAATGTTTTATTAAGGGCAATCCATGGATTATCAGTGCTATAGTAGAGGTCAAAATACAGGCAGAGCTGAACAGGGATTATCCATAATGCAAATGAGAGAAATAGGTGATGGTCAAAACCAGGAAGTATGTACTTTAGACAAACAGAGCTCAGAAAACAAGGCAAAGAAATGCACAACAACAATGAACAAGACTTTCCATGTAAATAATGAAACAGTGGGGTATATATAGACAAAGTAATAAATGAGCTAGAACAAGTGTACACAGTAGAAGACTAAATGAATGGCGGGACAGGGATAGAGACCAAAACACAAGCACATAGCTTTTATCACCATGGGAACCAGTAGTGTCATTCCACTGGTAGGGGTTACCATGCCAACCGGCTGAGAAATTCAGCCCAGATTTCTGAGGGGTCCCCAGACATTCCCAAGCCAAATGTGAGACATAAAGATTTACAGCAGGTACTGGGTCTCCCTCAGGGTCTCTGTCCAGTGGGAAATGCCTGGAGAGTTTTATGGGCTCCAAAACGCCCCTTTTATAACCATGTCAACTGGCTCATCTCAATTCAGAGGAACAGAGCCTCTACTCTGACGCTCTCCCAGGTTGTTTTAGTGCTCACCCTACCACAGAGAGTTAACCCAGCAACCTTGCAGAGGAATCTAGCTTTTGCCACCTGTACAATTCATTAGGGCATGACCAAAGGTGAGGATAAGGACATAGATTGATTGTTAAACCGAGTGATTAATCTGAAAACTAAGCTTCTGCTTCTCTACCACAGACCGGTACAGTGACCACAACACTGCTGCTCCCGACCAGATCTGCCACTCTTTTCCATCATTCGTGACAATTGTTTAATTGTAACGGATTTAAGATCATCACTGTGCAGCATATGGACAAACTTGAACTAAAAGAATCCACATATTTCCTTGATTCTGTACTACATTGCTAAAGTAGGTATCAGGTCCAATTTCTATATAGAGCTTCTTTTTTTTTTTTTTTTTTACCTTGGTTTCTATGTTCAGTGTATTGTCCCCATCCTACCCAGACCATCAATGAAAAGTGACCATCATAGGAGCATGTCAGGCCAGCTCTGGAGGGTGCACCATTCTCAGCACAGCAGTGGCACTGATATAATAGTTTTAGTGGTGTTTGAACAACTATTTGAGGTTTGTAAGCACCTCAGTGTCACCACTGAGTTGAAAAACATTCCCCAACCAGCCAACAGTATCAACCAACAGCTGTCTTGTAGTAAAAAGTTCTCACCTGAGAATGAAACGATCTACCTGGGAAGTACTGGACAAAAAGACATAGAATGTGGCTGTGTCTGTGGTCTTCAGAGGTTTAGAAGAGGTCTGGATGATCACAGCACCACCCAGACGCAGGCGCATGAACATAGGGTTCCCTGGAGGTGATCGCAAGAGATTTATGTAGCCAACTTTCTTCAGGATGGATCCAGATTGCTGTCCACTGATCTCCTCCTGAGTTGGACTATGCCACTGCTTGCTGTCTTGAGGGATACACTGGTTGGTGGGACTGGGTGTGGTCTGATAGTAAAGCTCCACAACAGTCCCTTGTGAAGAAGCTCTGTGCTCCTTGCTGGATCTGGCGCTCCTTGGGCTGAACCACGTTGGCTCAGGCCTTAACTGGGCTAAACAGAAGCCTCCATTTTCAGAAATGGAGCAGGTACCTCTGATCTCTTGAGATTTCCAGAAGGCGTGTGCTGTAACACATATGTACCCCTTGTCACTCTGCCCTGGACTGACTTGACCTGGCAAATCCATCATGTCATCTATCTTGTTTGTTGCATAAAACAACAATTGTATAATGGGGGATGCAGAACGCACCTGACGAGCCAGTATGAAAGCTCTGACCCTGGGACCAGTGTTAATCAATTCTAGAGGGATAGCCTGTTCTACAGATATAGGCCCAAAACTGATCTTGATGGTAGGCTTCCCAGTGAGCCCAGTGATGATGAAGGGTTGTTTCTGTGACTGTTGGGTAAAGTTTGTCATCAAGGCCTGACTGGTGTCTTTCAGAAAGAAATGATCTGCATTGATGATCTGGTAGGTCAGTTCTGGTGAAGAGTTTCTTAGGTCTTCTGATAGCTCCTCCACCTTTGCTCCTACAGGAGACCATGAATTAGGTTCAGTCAACAAATATTGTTGGATATTTCTGGGGATAAAATGATAGCATACATATATTGCATTGGTAAATACTGCTGTACAGGGACATTTCTGTACTCCATGGTACCAAAAAACAATGGCATTTAAGGTCAAAAGATGTAATATTAAATAACATTCAGATTCCACCATATACACCGAAAACAAATTTCGCGACCACCGACCACTTACAGTAATGTACACTCACCAACCAATTTATTAGGGACCCTAGTACATCTGCTCATTCATGCAAATATGTATCTATTCAATCAGTAATGAAACATGCATAAAATCATGTAGTTAATGCTCACATCAAACATCAGGATGGGGGAAAATATGATCTCAGTGACTTTGACCATGGCATGGTTGTTGGTGCCAGACAGGGTGATTTGAGTAGTTCAGAAACTGATGATTTCCTTGGATTTTCATGCACAACAGACTCAAGCATTTATGCAGAATGGTGGGGGAAAACAAAAACCAATTAACTGTCAGGTCTGTCAGGTCTGTAAGTAGAAAAACCTTGTTAATTAGTGGAGAATGGTCAGACAGGAAGGTTACAGTGACTTAATTAACCATTCTTTACAAAAGATGCCTTTTGACTCCTTGTTCTTTGCTGTATAGGCTCACTTTCTGTCATGGCTAGCTAAATGCAAACCAGCTACTAGTCTTTCACTTTCAGTACTAGTCACTGACTATCAGTGGCTACTACTTACAGCTTACATTAAGTTATAGCTGCTAGCTAGATAGCCTGAGGCTAAATGGGGACATGACAGCTCTTACTGCTTATGAAAAGCTTCAGTTTTATAGTGAGGTTTCATGAAAATATTCAATGACTTTCAGAATGAACTGTAACAAAAAAAATATGCAACTGTATCGCCTAATAATGTCATTTATGTAGCCAGTTGTGGTTTAACTTGTTAGATTTGGATATTGTGGCTAATACAGCCAAATTACATCACCTTAGCTACATTTTGTCTGTTTGTTTATTTTGTTGTGTTATTTCTGTTTCACATTGCTTTTATTTACAGGAGCCAAACAGAAATAACCAATAGTGTTAGATTACTAGTGGGGTCTCTGAGGTGCAGGATTTCCCAGCCACTTGGTGTCATCAAAGGCAAAAAAGTGCACAGGCTAAAATAAGTCACAAAACTGGCCAGGCCAGTTTCTCCCGACTCTCCCAATGGCCAATCCGGGCCTGTGCTATTGTATTGCACTTGTGCCATCTGAATCACTTCTGATAATGTGTTATGGATGGGAAGGTGAAACAGAACGTGTCCTAATACAGGAACAATCCAGAGGGTGTTTCACCAAGTATAATCACTTGACATGACTGTCAGCAATAGGCTGTGTGAATCTATAGTCTGTGAATCTACAGAAAGGAAACTCACCGTCTACTTCATATTATTCTGCATGTTTTATTTAAGATTGTTGAAAAAAGGCACTTAGCTCTGCTAGCCCATTTATACCAACTGGCCCCATAAATATTACACACACAACTTGGGAAAAAAGACTAGGGCAATAAACATAGCTGCTGGAAAAATGACTAATCAAAAGGATTGTGCAGGTGGGAGTATGCAGGTGTTTTGTGTTCACCATAAGTATAAGAAAGTGTTTTATATGACTGTCACTGAAATAATACTAAATTAACAGCAATTAAAAGTGATAATGTTAGATTTTATGTAATATTCATGGCAAAGTCCAATTAAAGTTTGCCTGTCACTCCAGGAAGGAGACATGTCCTCTGTGCTTGTAAAGGAGCCCCAGTAAAGGAGGCCTGGCCTTTGTGCCTTTCACTTTCAGAAATGGAGATGGGCCTTTGTGTCTTTAAGTCTTACTGAAAGAGGTGTGGCCTTGTTACGTCAGTCTCAGTAAATAAAGTGCAGCTTATGTGCCAGTCTAGTAAAGAAGGCATGGATTCTGTGCCTGTCAGTCGCAGTGAAGGAAGTGTGTCATTTTTCACAGTCTCTTCATGATGCTTTATTCAATCATCTCAACTGTAAACAGTTAAATTTATCAAAGGGTAAAAAATTTTTTATTCCCTTATAACACAAACACCAGACTCTTCCCAGAGCCTCACTCTGGAACTGTGAAAGTGGATTTCCTCATAGCAGCCCCCTCAGAGAGCAGCAGGAAAAGGAGTCATAAATGCTCTCATCAGGTGTTCACTGCCTCAAGACAAGCAACGTGTCAAATCCTTCCTTGAGCAGATTCTTACCCAGAGACACTGAGGGTTCATCTTGACACTTTGCGCTTCTTTGGAATTGTGTTGTTGTTTTTTTTCCAAAAAGACGTTCCCATGTGTTATACAAAGCATCGAAATATATTACGCATTGTTTTTGTGTCTTTTTGTCATCACTTCTCAGAAAACCCCAGGCACCAAAAAGTGTTCATGAGCATCGCATACAGATGCAGATTATCAACTGTGCACTGATTTACAAAGGACACGTTTTAATACGTTTTTCGCACTATGTCGCTGGCTCCCTATTAATCTGATATTATCTAGCATACATATTGAATTTAGGGTTACAGCAAAGAACCAAAAAGTCCTTTTGGACAGAGAAACGCCATAAAGTCTTTATCAGTGCTGGACAGACAACTTGAATTTCCACTCTATTATTCAGGTTATCTCTAAACCAACACAGCCACGCACCTCAATGACATGCTGCTAATCCATTTGATGAACCTTCCTACTGGCTTCATATTGATTTTAATGCTATGAGGTTAACAAATAAACCCCGTGTCTAAGCTGGGGCTGGAAATCCCATGGGGACTCAAAGTAGGTTAATGGCTACAGCTGCAGGGAGAAGTACACTAACTAGTGCGTACAAGGTTGTCCGAGTATATTAGGCCAACAGTCAAGTTCCAACTGCATCTAATTATCACCATGATCAATGGCTGGTCTTTTTATGTTTGTGATGCGTTACAATGCCATGAGTCAGAGTCACAATTTTTTACACTCATGTAGGATAATACCTACAGTATAACCCCATTTCTAAACATTTATGGTAGGTTTTTATGTATTATTTAGAAATATGTGTATGGGCAGGTTTTTCTGAAAATATTTAAACCTTTAGTTTAAAATCTTCTTTTGTCAGAAGATTTTTTACACGTGTTTACAAGGAAGTTTTTACATAACATTTTAAGACTTTTTTATGGTAATTTTTATTTATTTATTTTTTTAATGCAAAAATGCCAAACATTTTTATGGACATAATGTTTATAAACAATTAAGGTTTGTAAGTAACATTTATAAACATGTTTTGAGAAGATTTTTATTGAACCTTGTTTTGAAGGTTTTTACATAATGTTTATAACCTTGATTTGACAAATATTTTGCATAATGTTCATGAACATTTTTATTTGTGTTATGTAATATTGATAAACAGGTTCTGAGAAGGTTTTTATGTAACATTTATGTTTTAACAATTTTTATGCAACAGATTTAATAAACATTTTCATGATTTTTTTAATGTAACATTTATGAACATGTTTTGAAAACATCCATCCATCTTCTATACCGTTTTATCCTTTTCAGGGTCACGGGGAAACCTGGAGCCTATCCCAGGGAGCATCGGGCACAAGGCGGGATACACCCTGGACAGGGTGCCAATCCATCGCAGGGCAGTTTTGAAAACATTTTTAAAATAATTATTATTAATATGTTTTGGGAAGGTTTTTATGTAATATTTGTAAACATTTTTGAGAAGGCGTTTACGCAACATTAGTAGGGGTCATTTACATTCCACAAAGGAGCTTCAGTTTACTTTCTGTAATTGTTTCTGTTATATGGTTGTTGGACTTCCACATTTATTCCACAGTTTATTTAATTATTTATCAATATTTTTTTGGACATTTGTACAATTTCTACAAAGTATGACGGTCCAACTGATTCAATCTCCATCCTAAAGTTTCAGCCCAGTGGATTTGAGTTTGTGTTCAGTAGGGATATGCTAAAATGCAGGATCAGGTGAAGTTCAGCATGGAGCGGGTGAAAGAAATAAACTGTGTCCCTTAACATAATGGTTCCTATATACAGATACCTAAATAAAAATCCGGTTTAGTTATTGAATAAATGCATTTATATTGCTTGTTTTATAGTGCCTTAATTTGAATATGTACAATTGAAATGTAATAGCACTAACTATAAGTCACAATCAGTTTAATATCAATTTGTAAAGGAAACTCTTACCTTTTATTAAAGGAGCAAGACACATGGCCATGGCAATTTGCAGCATCCTCACAGGTAAAAACTCTGTACTTAACATCACTAAAAACTCCAAATGCACATAAATTAAAAGCAGGCACCATGAAGCTCACTTGCTCCTAAAACTCAACAAGGCCATTGTGCAGATGGAGGACAGTCCAGTGCTCTCTTAGTCCTGTGGAGCCAAATATTCCGTTTCAGGATTACTTTAGGCTGAACGCGTCTGTGGAATCACATGATCTGGAACTCATAGAAGAGAAAAGTACTGTAATACAATAGCTGCAATACCAACAACAACACCAACAACAACAACAATAATAATAATAAGAAGAAGAAGAAGAATACTTATTATATTATTAATATTATTAGTATTGTTGCTGTCATTGCTATTATTAAATACATAATACATGTGTTTACATAATGTAATAATAACTATGTAGCACCTTTCATACATTTAAAATTGTATAAAACTGTATTTGAAATAAAAATAATAAAATAGGCAAATAATAAACGTGAACTAAATAATAGCAGTGATAGAAAGAAAAAAAACTGTGGGAATTTTTTTGTTATATTTTATAACATACTAATAAAATTGCACAAATGTTGATTAATAACAAGTCTAATATCTCCCTCCTCCTGGTGAATGGCATTAAATTATATGAGTAAATTCCCATTTTATTTCAGCTCTTTCTTTACATGTGGAACATTAGAGTAGTAGAAAATAAGAGTAGAAGAAAATTCTTTAGTGGTGTTTTTGTGTTCTGGTTCTCTGTGAGCAGGGCACCACCACAATTCACTTATAGACTCTTTATTTCCTGTAAGCCCCAATTATAAGTACATAGATGTGAATTAAAGGAGCCATAAATTAAAATGAAATGAAATCTAGTTATCATGAACAGGGACCGTAACCTTTTCTTTTCTCTTTATCAACTGGCTTCCTGATCAAAAATAGGTGCTCAAAAAAAAAAAGGAAAACACACCTGAAGCACAGCTGACATGAAATCTAATACTATGTTACAGTAAGACAAGTGCGCCCCCTACTGAATGTGGTTATAAAGGGTCTAAAATTGCATTCCTGCCTAAATACACATAGCCTATTATTGTCTTTGTTAAATGTTTATTATTTCATATTTTTATAACTCAGTACTTGGCAATAAGCATGTGTGAGATTTAGCAAAAGAAATCATTATAGGGACGAAATATATTTTCTACCTCAATAGAACTGCATGTACAGTGAGGTGTAATAGTTTGCATTTCGAACAAAACAAGCAAAAATTAAACTAAGTAATGTATCTTATCCCAACACATTTATTCTTCATTACATAATGATGAAGTTGAGATATATGTAAAGAAGTAATGAAAAAAAGTCAGAGTTTATTTTGATGTCTCGTTCTTTTAACATGTGTAATCTTACAAAATATGCAACTTTTGATTCGTTTGATTCATTAGCCATAGCAGCACACAGAAACACTGCAAATACACAAATATCCTCTTGATTAGGATTAGAATTTATTATTGGTGTGTAAATATAGAAAAACCATCGCTCAAAGGAGTCATTCAAAGAGAAAGAATCACTGACAAATCACGTAATTGGCCGGTTGGTTAATTTGGTATCCTTTATCAGTCAGTTAGAAATGTAATACTCATGTGGGGGTTGAATGGATCCTCAAAATGTGACTCATCACAGCTTTAGTGTAGTGATCAAGGTCACTGTGAGAATGAGGAGACACTGAACAAGCTAAAACAGGCCTCATCAATCATCTGTCAGTTAGGAGACACAAGCAGGCCTGTCTCCTTGTCTCTCTGGCCCTCTTTGACATCCCTGCTGTCAGATCTGTGCATGACAAAGCATGGCTTAATGTCCTGCTGTTTGATAAGGACATGCACTGGCCATTAATATGTAGAATAAATCAGACTGAAGTGTCTCCTGTGGCCTCCAGTGTTTAACATCACAGAGCTTTTCAATGTGGCCTTTCACAATGCTAAATTAAATGCTTATGAAAAGCTTATTTGTAAATGAAAAGGACACTTCTAGCCACACCTGTGTGTGAAAACTCTCCTTAATCTAAAAACATGCTTGGAGTCTATGTTTCACCGAAAAGATGGTGATCAGAAGAAAAGAAGCCACCGGAGCTGACGGTGACATCAATGGATCTGATCTGAAAAGTTTTATTTTTAACATTCAAAGCCTCTGTTGGAGGCAAATCATTGTGCATGCTGGAATGCAGGGAATTAATTAATGTGGTTTATTTAGGATTTGGCTGCTGCCAGTCATTAAAGCTGTGATCACACAATTTGCAAATCAACGGCATTGCATTACTCACGTCTGGGAAAAGATCCAGATCTTAGCAACAATCCAGGCCAGAGATGTAAGAGACAGTACCTTGCGATTTTGATTTTTGGTATTTATGCATGACAATAATACCGCATGGCACTGATCCAGTGGGTAAAGTTTAAAATAAAATAAAAAAAATTTTTAAAAAAAGGAAATATCAGTTATCGGTTAAATTTACAGTGCTTAAGGACAGACAAAATAGGTTGGAAGATAAATGAATGCACTGAGTTGGACAAATGAAAATAAAATAACAAGTAAGTTGCATCTTAAAGAAATTAATCACAGAGTACTGTTTTCTCATAATGAAATGCATTCATTTATATAACATATGCACTATATCTTCCCATGGGGATTAATATCTAAAGACTAAAACACAATGGTCTCTATGGTCCCCAAGCATATTATTCCTCTTATATACCACAACAATCTGCCGATAATGTATTATTTTTTAATTAAAGAATTATTTTTTTATCCGTCTATAGTTACAGTTAACATTGTGGAACATCTGTGAAACAAGTTCCTGTTATCATTTACATTATAGCAGCTATAAACAGTCATTCCCTCACCAGCCTCTCTTTTAAGTCTCTTGAAATGCATCTTTTCATGTTACCAAAAAAAATAATAAAACTCCTCTGTCTTGAAGACTTTGCATATAACTTATAGATTCTGGCTACTGATTGGTCAGAAAGTGCTGATGACTTTTCTGTAACATGTTTATATTAATGCACTTGTTCTATTGTTATCATTTCTATATAACAGAATAAACAGAATAAACCTGTGTAAATGTTTATATGGTGCCGTTTTCCAGAAGATGTTTATTTAACATTCATGGAATGATTCTATGGTCTCTGGTGAGCACTTTGTAAAGCCAGATGTAAAGCATTAAGATTAAGTGTTCTGACAGCAAATTTCTTCAGGGCGGAAGAGATTATACTTGTTTACACCAACTAAGTCTACTGCATCGCACACAGTGGTTTATTATTTACTTATTACAGTGGTGGCATGTTTCCTAAAGTTCCTCATGATTGTAAGTATCATCACAGTGTGTATATACAGTGGTGCTTGAACGTTTCTGAACGCTTTAGAATTTTCTATATTTTGTGCATAAATATGACCTAAAACATTCCTCAATAAATAAGTGGCCAAGTATAATATTTTCGTCTCATTTGTTTAACATGGTCTACTTTTAGGACTTGTGTGAAAATCTGATGATGTTTTGGGTCATATTTATTCAGATATATGGAACATTTTTACAAACTTTCAAGCGTCACTGTAAATCGATGCAAAATTGTATTATCAGTAAACAATTCAAAGAAAGTACATATGGTACAGTTTGTCACCATATAAAGACAGATGACTTCAGCTAAATAATGTGGACCACAGCCTGACATTTCATTCAGATCATCATCTAATGCAGTAGCTCTGTGATCCCCACAAGCACTCTTGAATGATCTAATAGCTACAGTATGATGTGTGTATTGAGTAAGTAATAGATTGTTTGGTTTCCAGTCTGACCAGTGTAAGGCTCGAGTGAAGAAGCGCGGTCTGTGTTGCTCAGTCAAAGCCTTGTGACAGTGATGTATGGGCAGGTCGGCCGGTGTTGAACCCGCTCTCGGTGTTCTGCGATAGGTGATGAATGAATGTGCCTCTCCAAGCGTGTTGTGGATGTATATCACCTTAGTCCCCTCAGGACAAGAAGATCAGTTAAAGCCAGGCTGTGATGTCGCCCCACCTTCATCTTGATAGAATGAGAAGAAAAGTCTAAGGACTTTCCCCTCCCCCCACCGTACTTTTAAAAACATGAAATGGCCCAAACAGATGCAAGCAGAACTCTGGGTTCTGGCACAACCAACTAGAGGGACATGATGACAGTAAAAGCGACTGACTGCATCGTCACTACAGCGTCCAAACACATCATTCAGTCCAACATGGAGAAAGTGCTCAGTTTCTTTGTCAGATCTGCACTTTGATTAAACAGCTTATATTGTTTTGGTATCATCAACAACAAAGAAAAGGAGAAAAAATTCAAGCATGGCAAAAGCAATGGTGTGATATTTATTGATTCTAACAGGAGATGCTTGTGACTATAGATTTTTAGGATAATCAGCCAACAACACATGTCTTTGGACTGGGGGAGGCAACCGGAAACCCGGGAGAACATGCAAACTCTGTGAACACAGAGGCAGAGGCAGGAATCGAACCCCCAATCGTGGAGGTGCAAGACAAACGTGCTAACCACTAAACATTAATGTAGTTAATGTAATTAATGTAGTGTAGTATTTTTGTATTTAATATATGCCATTGAATGGCATTCAGTAGTTTTACAACCAAGCAGGAATTTTAGCACAACATATTTTTCTGTTGAGCTACACATGATTTTATGGAGATACCAGTGGTCCTGATCCTTTCTGCTCAACGGACCTGCGTGATCTGTTCGGATGCCCTACTGTATCTCTGGATGGAGCTCTCATCAACTGGAGGCTACAGCCTCGAGATTGCTTAGGATGGTACCGCTTGAAGTAACATGGAAATGGTTTTGGAGCTCAATTCCACATGGACATTCTCACTGTGGTTGCTGGGACTACGGTTGCTGCTATGGCCTTGGGACTGAAATTACTACATGCAGTTTTGCACTCGGGTCTCCTTTGGTGAACAGTGGACTAGTTCAACAAAGACTTCAGGTACAAACCATAATGAACTTTCTTTTACTTTCACACTATCCGATATTACCCAGATGAGGATGGGTTCCCTTCTGAGTCTGGTTTCTCTCGAGGTTTCTTCCTCATATCGTCTTGGGGATTTTTTCCTCGCCACCGTCGCCACTGTCACTCAATTGTCGCTCAATAGGGATAAATTCACACACTTAAAATCTGTATCCTGTGTTTATATTTCTGTAAAGCTGCTTTGAGACAATGACCATTGTAAAAAGCACTATACAAATAAAACTGAATTAAATTGAAAAAAGTTGCACTGGGCTTAACACTGCTCTTTGCTCAAGCTGATATCATGCAAGAAAAATGAGTTTAGGTCCATGGCCAAAGTTTAGACAAACTCTACTCCATGTGCGTAACTCTGGCCTAGCTTCTGAATAGCACTTATGTCTATATTTATGTCTGAGGTCATATGCAATTCGGGTATTAAATCCCAGTATTAAAACTCTGAATATGGCCCATCATACGTAATGTTTGTGGACAATTCTTGATGTTTCTGCTAACACATTGTGCTATGGACTGTAGAGAACTGTTTACAAAGCTCCACTGCCCTGAGTATGTTCACCACCTGGGGCACTAACTCAGACAACATGGCCATCAGTATATCCGCATTTAATAGCTATCTGCTTCATATTATGGCTCATTAAAGGAGAACACAACCCTGGGGAACGATTATGTTCAAAGAACCCAGACGTTTCATCATAGAAATGGATATTAGAAAAGAAAATGGTGTCCTATCCTGTCCAGCTCAGTCTGTGTCCTTTATGAGCATTCTGCTATTGAATATTCACAGAGACGCAGCCAGACAAACAAATTCTTGCGTCCTCACTCAGGGCTATTCTTAAAAGTAGGCATTGATTGAGAGGTCAAAGCCAGAGAGAAGTTTGAACATCCGCTGGCCCACAGCCACACAGGATCATTATGGCTCACTACTGACTGGTTGGAGAACAGGGCTGAGAGCCAGAGAAACTCAATGATATATGAGCATAATTATCTCCGTCCAGTCATCTCTCGGGGCAGGGCTATCCCTTGGCTCAGCCTCGTCCTGCATTCCAACGTTGTCCTGCACCATTGCTTCTGCTTGGGCGATTATTCAGACGCGTAGCTCAGCCAGTGCAATCAGCAATTTATGTGAGCGGTGACAACAACAGTCCTGAGAGCATTTTGATAAAATAATGATTAGCACTTACCGCCGTGTAGGCTATATACAGGGCTTGCATGGGACTTGCTTCCAGATAACAAAACACCTCCCAAAAAACCCCATACATTCAACAACTTAGTGGATAAGCAGGCTCACTCAAACTAGCATTACAGTAAACAGGTTCACTCAAACTAGCATTATAATACCCTAAACATGCTAACTCAAACTATCATGATAGTAAACAGGATTAACTAACTTATTATATAACACTAAAATAAATATACTCATCCAATAATTATTGTGGTGACCATGATAAAATACAGACTATGATTATAATAAACCGGCTAGCTCATGAACAAGCATTGTGCTTAACAGGCTAAATCATGAAATGAAGTATATTAATCGGGCTAATTTATCAACTAGCATTATAGTAAACGTGCTAATTCAAGAAATAGGATTATAGTAATCATGCTAATTCAAGAACAAGTATTCTAATAATCATTCTAATTCATGAACTAGCATTGTGGTAAACAGGATAGCCCATGAACTAGCATTAAAATGAGTTTATTTAGAGTATTTTATCCACTTGGTAAGTGAGCTTGTTAATAAAGACTTTCTAATTTGCCATCCATGACCTAGAGCCAGATTCCTGTCTCCACCCTGTGAGTTTGCATGTTCTCCCCATGTTTCGGGGGTTTCCTCCCCCAGTCCAAAGACATGTGTTGTAGGCTGATTGGCGTCCCTATATTGTCCATAGTGTGTGAAAGAGTGTGTGAATGTGTGTGCGATTGTGCCCTGCGATGGATTGGCACCCTGTCCAGGCTGTCCCCAGCCTTGTGCCCGGAGTCCCCTCGGAGCCACGCCCACTCAGAGATACTCGTTTGCATCACTCATTGTCTCTGATAAGCAAGTAGGTGACAGTGTATTCATGTCAGAGTTCAAATATAGGTTAATACTGCCCTCTTGTGGTCATGCAGTATGACACCCTACTGATCAAATTACAGACTTCGCACAAACAAGTGTAAAAAATATTAGATTTATTTCCTTTAGAAAAAAATGTGTACATGACACATGCACAGTCACACCTTAGTCATGAACATAGCTTTTCTCTTTTTCCTTTAATTCATCAAGTGAACACGACTGTAGACTTTTTTTTTTTGGAGAGACACCATGAATAATGTTTGCACTGTTTAATATGAAATTTCAACACATTTAAAAAAAAAAAAAAAAAAAAAAAAAGTATAAACATTTATAAATTATCTACAAATGGAGAAAAGTACAAAAGAGTAAAAGCATAGTGACATCAAACACGTCTAAACACGACCAAATATTTAGATTGACCATTTCACTTTAGTTATATCTATCATTATAAAGATTTTTTTTCTATTTATACAGTATATTTATAATTATTAATATGATTAAAACAAAAATAGACTTGATTTCTTTTTTCTTCTCTCTCTTTTTTTTTGACAGAACATTGAGAGTACAGACATCTTGTATATTCCTTTGTGGTAGTCGAGCTTTCCTCCTTTAAAAAAAGGAATAATATAAATAAAATAAAATAAAATAGAACATCTAATTTATTTGGCACAATACAATCTTCACACATTATATGATATGATATGATATGATAGATATGATATGATATGATATGATATTATATACCCTGGATCAAACCAAGCACAAGTGCAATCTAAACCAGTGGATGTGCTCAAACACTACCTTACCACACCTTTAATTTGCATTTAAATTAATAATGAATAATCAAATAAAAAAATAAATGTACACAATGTACCCTTCACCCCAAATGTACTCAATCAGCCAAAACATGTTTGACATAAAATAAATGTGCTTTTTTTAAGTTTTGCACTGGCGCTACAAGCCTAACATAACTAACAAGTAATGGAAAATTATGGCCACAAGTTTAGCATTGTGCAGTAAATGTGCATGTGAAAATCATCACTTAGTCACAAAAGACACTGTCTCAATAACTCCATATAGACAAAAAGTGTTTCATATAATACAAATACGTCTGTATTTAAAATATATAATGAATCAAACTAGAACTATTTTATCATCCCAATCACTTCTATCATTTAGCTCCACCTTCAAAATGTAAGCCGCACCCCCATCTGAGTCTGAGTGGCAGCAGACCCTTAGGTGAAAGGGAGAAATTTAAGATTATACTACTCCTTTAAAGTTACAGTCAAATCCATAATTATTGACACCCTTCCTGACACTGTGTTAACTGTGATATTTTGATCTTAAACAGATGGGGGCGCTATATATTTTTACTTTAAAATAATATTTTCAAACACTACTACTTACTTTCTTAAAGCTGCAGTATGGAACTTTTTTTTTTGATTAAAAATGAGCAAAAGTCAATTATTGAGCAAGTACGTACAAAATCAATGTTCAAAACTGTCTCCTTACCTTACCCTGATTTGCAACGGTAAGCTTATAATAATGATGTTAGAATTTGAGCTGTCGGGTCAGATTTCGCGGAAACGACAGTTTGACGTCATTCACCGTTGCATGGTTACGTCACATATGTAAACAGAGCTAGCTACTATATTGCGTGTGTGGGGGCTGAGGATGGTGGAGTGTTTGTAGCTTGTTCTTACAACAGTTGCTTAGAATTTCAACTAGTCATCTAGATGGCTGCTTTTAATAAGGCTAGTTCTAAACTGCAATCATCGTTGACATCTGGGGAATCAGTTGTTGTCAAAACCAAAAAGTCTCGAACTGCAGAGCCTGCAGTCACAAAGGAAATGCGACAGAGCCCATCCTGGAACGAGAATAAATATCACCATGGCTTTTGAGGGGTGGCGAAAACACTGAGATCTGAAGGGATTGAAGACTGATGCAGAGAGACTTTTTTCTGCTGAACAGGTAAGACATTTCAGTGGCTCAACAGGTAGCTAGCTAACATTAGCGCACTTCTTCGCTTGATTCAGCTAGGTATCGAGTTGCCTATGTTTTTTTTTCTTGTTCTTGGTTCTTGAGTTCTAAATGATTATATTAAATTCTAGTTAAATTCTAAATGATTGCATTGTATATTTATTTCATACAATCCTGTTATTTAGGCAGATTTGGGGCACTTAACTGGTGGCTATATGTTTCAGTAGCGCCAGAGCAAAACTAAAGAAGCAAACTTCAACACAGAACACGTCTCAACTGATGGACTACGGTTTTGTTGTGGTAAGGGGACATTGTGATTGAAGGCGTCGTTGTTTCTCCAACACTGTTTTATCAGGTAATAGCATATATTTTTTATTGCACGCATGAAAACACTTAAGAGAACTTAAAACACACCACAACATTTCAGATTAAACTCTGTTTTTTCGTAGAAGGACAGAGCTTGCAAAAACAACAACAACAACAACAACAACAACAACAAAAACAAACCACTGTGTAGTATAGCAGCATGGCTCAATCACATGACTACAATTTTTTCAACAGGGAGAGACAGAGAGATGGAGCGAAAGATAAAGGAGGATGAAAGAGAGAGAGAGAGAGAGAGAGAGAGAGAGAGAGAGAGAGAGAGAGAGAGAGAGAGAGAGAGAGATTAACGACCTCTTGACAAAAATGATGGGGCTTGTTGAGTTGTTGATGAAGGTTACTTCATTATGTTTCCTTGTTCTCTACAGTCCCCTCTGAAAGCATTAGAGCAGCAAGACCAATACTTTTTTTTTGCTATACAATTAAGACATTTGGGTTTGAGGTCAAAAGATAAATATGAGGTGATAGATCAGAATTTCAACTTTCAGTTTCTGATATTTACATCCAGATGTGTTAAAGAACTTACAACATGGCACCTTTGGTGCAAGACCACCCAATTTTTTAGGTGAACAAAAGTATTGGAACAGATAGTCTTAAAGCAAGTTAAAGTAAATTACACCGGCAACTGATTGACATCATCAAACCGTTGCATTCTTTTTTTTGTGATGCTTTTCCAGGCTTGTGCCAGAGATTTGTTCTTCAGTCTCCTCTTCAGGAGGTGAAATGAATGTTCAATTGGGTTCATGTCTGGTGATTAAATTGGCCAGTCTAAAACCTTCCACTTTTTCCACCAATGAAGTTTTTTGTTGGGTTGGCAGTGTGTTCGGGTCATTGTCTTCCCGCATGATAAATTTCCTCCCAATAAGATTGGATGCATGTCTGTGTTATCCTTTTTAACAACAAATGCAGCATTCACAGGAGAAATCCAGGGCTCAAACCAAGAGTAGACGTTCAGATATATTTAATTGTTTAAACAATAAATCTAACAGGACAAACCTAGTTAATGAGAAACACCTGTCAGTCACATTTTGCAATAGTTTTGATCACTCAAAAATGTGTTGGTTCAAAGCAAAGGTGCCATGTTCTAAGTTGCTTAACACAAACTGAAATTCTGATCTGTCATCTCATTTCATTTTTTATCTCAAACCAAAATGTCTTCAGTGTATAGCAAAAAAAAACAAACATAAGAATTGGCCTTGCTGTTCCAATACTTTTAGAGGGGACTGTAACTCTTCCTGTTGGTTATGCTCTGATACCTGACCTACTTAGTGACATCATTCTAGAACCCTTAAGCGTTGTTAGTTTGTCTATGTGGGTGAACCCTTAAAAGTTCTATCTAGAGCCCTAAAACACAGATTATCTTTAGGTGTTTTAGAGTCTAAAGATCCCTTAATTAGCCAACAAACCCTTACAGAAACCTTGAAGAACCCTAAGAGTGTACCAAGTACCAGGAGCTAATGCCCAACAGGTTCTAGGCATTAGGAAGAAAATACTGTGCAATAATTTGGAGTTTGTACCACACACTTACCCAGTTAATATATACATTCTTAGAAGAAAAAAGTGTTCGTAAGGGGTTCTTTAATGGTTTGTTGGATAATTTCTAAAAGTGTACAATATATAATACAGACTTACATTATAAACTTTTTTTATACACTCTCCATAAGGGTTCTTAGCTTCCTAAAAGAAATTTTTTACTTTAAAACTTCTATGAAAGCGAAATGGTCTGTGGTCCGGTACACTCTTTAAAAATGATTATTTAAGGATGCATTAGGTAAATGAGCATTCCTAGCTTTAAAAAGGGTTCTACGTAAAACCTTTTCTGATAGCAAAACACCTTGTTATAGGTTTCTACACAGGGTATATAGTACAGACATACAATACATACTTACGTAATACACTACAAAAACAGAGTTCTACACTGAACAATTTCTGATAGGAAAATACTCTGTTGTAAGGCTCTACATAGAACCGGTAAGGATTCCCTTAAGGGTTCTAAATGTTTGAGCGTAAGTGTACAGTATACAGTTTATATAGTACATACTTACAGTAAAGATTTATTTAATACACTCAGAAAAGGGTTCCATAAGGGGTCCTTAGATTTTTTTTTTTTTTTAAAGTTCTTTTAACTTTAAAACCTCCCTGAATGGTAAAATTTTATTGTATTGTATTAAAATGGGTTTTTAAGGGTTCATTGGATAATTAAGGATTCTTAGCTTCCAAAAATTATTATAGAGAAACACACAGTTGTAGGATTCTACACAGGAATTTTAAGCATTTTACATTTTTAAGAGCTCAGCTTTTCTCTAATTTGGCTTTGAATATTCTTACATTTTGGATTTATTTAACAACACCAGGTGAATGTGAGTGTATGTTATTATTTCTGTATTTAAATATAATTAAGGATTAATAATGACTGGACATGTTGTACACTTCCATATTCTACATCACAGAAGCTTTGACTCATTTATTAAGAGACAATAAACCGATCAGCCATAACATTAAAACCACTGGCAGGTGACATGAATAACATTAATTATCTCGATACAATGGCACCTGTCAAGGCGTGGCTGCAAGTGAATAGTCAGTTCTTGAAGTTGATGTGTTGGAAGCAGGAAAAATGGGCAAGCATACGGACCTTAACGACTTTGTCAAGGGCCAAATTGTGATGGCTAGACGACTGGGTCAGAGCATCTCCAAAATGACAGGTCTTGTGGGGTTTTCCTGGTATGCAGTGGTTAGTATCTACCAAAAGTGTTCCAAGGAAGGACAATCAGTGAACTGTCGACAGGGTCATGGACACCCAAGGCTCACTGATGTGCGTTGGGATCGAAGGCTAGCCTGTCTGGTCTGAGCTCACAGATGAGCTACTATACTACAAACTGATAAAGAAGTTAATACTGGCTATGATAGAAAGGTGTCAGAACACAGTGCATCGCAGCTTGCTGTGTAGCAACAGACCGGCTGTACATGTCTAAAGCACTGATGGTGAAAGAATGCCCATGATGACCCCTGTCCACTGCCAAACATGCCTACAGTGTGCATGTGAGCATCACAACTGGTCCATGGAGAAATGGGAGAAGGTGACCTGGTCTGATGAATCGTGTTTTCTTTTACATCGTGTGGCTGGCCCGGTGTATGTGCGTCACTTACCTGAGAAAGCGATGGCACCAGGATGCACTATGGGAAGAGGGCAGCAGAGGCAGTGTGATGCTCTGGGCAATGTTCTGCTGGGAAATCTTGGATCCTGGCATTCATATGGATGTTACATTGACACATACCATGTATCTAAACATTGTTACAGACCAAGCACACTCCATCATGACAACGATATTCCCTAATGGCTGTGGACTCTTTCAGCAAGATAATTTCCCCTGCTACAATGGTTTGAGGAATGTGAGAAAGAGTTCAAGGTGTTGACTCGACCTCCATAACTCCTCAGATCTCTATCTGATCGAGCATCTGTGGGATGTGCTGGACAAACAAGTCAAATTCATGTGGGTACCACCTCGAAACTTACAGGATTTAACCTTTAAGTTAGATACCACAGGACACTTTGAGAGGTCTCGTGGAGTCCATGCCTCGAAGGGTCAGAGCTGTTTTGGGGACATAAGGGGAACCTACACAATATTAGGCAGGCTTTAATGTTATGGCTGATCGGCATATATTACGTTGCCAGTTTATCACGCCCACCTATCACACAGGTCACTTTATAGGTGTATATTTATTGACCATAGTCCACCTGCTGCTCTGTCCAAAGTATTGGCACACCGTCCACCAGATGAAAGGAACCACCACAGCACCATCACTGAGAAGATATTATTTAAATGGTGGTTTTATTTTTGGTGATACTGACGGTGTGTGTGTGTGTGTGTGTGTGTGTGTGTGTGTGTGTGTGTGTGTGTGTGTGTGTGTGTTTGTGTGTGTGTGTGTGTGTGTGTGTGTGTGTGTGTGTGTGTGTGTGTGTGTGTGTGCGTGTTGGGGGGGGGGGCAGATATGAGTGCCATTTTTGAAAATCTATCATTCTACACTATCAAAAATAAAGGTGCCAAAAAAAGGCCCTATCAAGCCATGGGGTGGAAGTGGGGTCCATGAAGTCAGTGGGACTTGATACTTATTAGCCTAAAAACAAGTATGTACAACTTGAATCTAATGATAACTTGAATACAAATGTGTTATGTAAGTGGAAAGTTCAGGAATAAAAAAATAAGTAGTTCAAATAACATAACGTTTTTTTTTTGTTTTTTTTTACAGTAATATTGAATGCAAAAAGTTTGAGAACCCCTGCTTTAGAGCAATACCTTAAATGTTTTGATCTAAACCTTTGATGTTTTTTGCTGTCTTTCTTTACACCGTAAAGGTTCATAAATAGGTTTTCAGATACAGTGGGAAGGTTGTTCTAGCTCTTTGTGGAATCAGTATTAATTGTTGAAGATTCATTAATCAAAGGGACCATTCTGAATCGCAGCAAATTTGATGAAATTTTGGTTCATGTGCTATTTGGTTTGGTTTCACACTGTACATAATTAAACAAATCAAAAGGCAAACAATATTATCTGAGGGGTCTGTAGAGCTGAAAATTTCATCAAACACTTTAAATGATTGGTCAGAAATACGACGACGGAAAAAGTTCAACAAACAAGTATGTGTAGAAATCACATGGACAACATGAAGTTGGTGATATAGAATTATACAAATAACTAGCTTAAAACATTTGTGTATTGCATCCAGTGTTTTAGTAGCTTGCATCTATGGAAAATAGATGCAAGCTGTTAAAACGCACACACTGCATATGCGAGAGCTCCTAAGTGACCTGTGTGCAAGGTGTACCTGATAAACTGGCAGCTCTAATATTCACTACAGGCCAGTGGAAGCAAACAAGTGATATTTTAAGCAAATTTATTGACATCTAGTTTAACCAAAGATGTTTTATGTAGAATGTTCCATGGGAAAATGAGCCATACACTCCTAATATAACATACCAGATAAAGTGTACAAGATGTACTCCACATTTTGATGAAAAATGCAAAAACAAATGAATAATCTATGAATGATTTCTTTTTTTCCTGAATAAATGAACTCATTACCAGCCATGATCATGTAGAAAAAAATCCACAAGTTGCTTCCTAATTTCTGGCCTGTACTGCATGTTTTTGGCACATAAATATGAACATGGCTGTAGATTTTCTTGAAAACATGAGCATGTGGCCCTTTTTTGATCGTGTATAGCATCAACTTTTACTTTGAGAACTTCTTGAGCAGATTCTTCCCCTTGGAGAGCAGTCCTTTCTTCTTTTTCAGGTCTCTCGGCCCCCTGGCAGGACTAAGGGGATAAGTGGGGCCCAGAGGGAGCAGAGGACGCACAATCGGGGACGCAGGTCTTCCCAGGACGGGCGCTGGAACCGTGTTTTCCACTGGCACCTAATGAGAGAGCCATCAGGAGGGGGGACAGGGAAGGGAATTAAACACATCTATCTTCAGTTGCCAATAGCTCACCAGAAAAGGAAACTGGCACAGTACTGCTTTATATTAATGCACTCATTCTAATATGTTATTGTTTCCATAGTAATAGGTCATTCATAGGGCTTTGTATGGAGGGTGTGCCAGATCTTTTTTTTTTTTTTTTTTAGTGCATAATCTTTGGTAACATCCTTGGTAAGCATGGTGGGGGAAGTGTGATGATGTAGGGATGCTTTGTTGCTTCAGGGCCTGGGCAACGTGCAATAATTAAGGGAAACATGAATTCTGCTCTCTAAGAAAATCCTAAAGGAGAATGTCTGGTCGTCAGTCCATAAGTTGAAATTCAAGCACAACTGGATTATGCAGCAAGACAATGATCCAAAGCATAGGAGTAAATCCACCTCTGAATGGCTCAAAAAAGTTTTGGAGTGGCCTAGTCAAAGTCCTGAACCAATTGAGATGCTGTGGCAGGACCTTAAATGGGAAGTTCATGCTCGAAAACCCTACAGTGAGTCTGAACTAAAGCAATTCAACAAAGAAGAGCGGACCAAAATTCTACCACAGCACTGTGAAAGACTGATCTCCGGTTATCGGAAGCGTTTGGTTGCAGTCATTGCCACTAAAGGTAGCACAACCAGATTTTAAGTTTAAAGCGGCAGTTAGTTTTTCACATTGGTTATAGGTGTTGGATAACTTTTTTCTTCTTCTTCTTCAATAAAATAAATAAATAAATAAATAAAAACTGTCTCTTGTGTTTACTCAGGTTGCCGTTTTTTTATGTTTATTTTATTTGAAGATCTAAAACTATTTAATATGAGACATACACAAAAACAAAAGAAATCAGGATGGGGTAAATACTTTTTCACAGCACTGTATATCGTGACAGACCTAGGTGTAAGAAGAATAAAACATGATGGGATGTGCTGATTTAGGAATATAATATAATAATAATAATAATAATATATAATATTATTATAATATAATAATAATATAAACAACTTTGTGGTGGTCAACAGTAACTTTTCTTTTTATCCCAGTTTATCACGCCATCCCAAACGACTGCATTTTGGGTCAAACTATCATTTTGTTCATTTACACAGCAGAAACAAGAAACCTGCTTAGATGGAAAATGAGCTTCCTCTACTGTTTTTAGCCAAGCAGGTGAGGAAAAAGAAGGAAGTAAAGCAGAATACAGCGACATTATTTCAGTACCATTCACATCAAACATGAGAAATGAAATCAATAAGTAAATAAATAAATAAATAAAAGACACGACACATAAATGAACACAGACATCCACCGATATGGCGTCATGACATTTTGCTTCAGCGTTGCGTTTATTTCTGCTGATTATGGCATTACAGTGAAGTAATGTGTTGTTTTAGTTCAGTTTTTTTTTTTTTTATGTGCATGTTCTCAGAGCAGAATTTGGATGAAGGTGTGATACACAAAAAAAGAAACAAAGCCTCTTTAATGGAACACAACACAACACACACAGGCCAATGTGTACTGTTTGTATATAAAAAAAGGTAATAAAGTTCATTTTGAAAAAGGCATGCTTGTCTAATGACCTGGTCATTTTAACTGAGTTTCAAAGCACAAACCCAGCTTTAGAGTCTCATTCTCTTTTTTTTTTCCGCTGCAGGAATGAGATGCAGTCTTTCGTCATATCGTTGCCAATATCCCCCAGTGTATGCGCTAGTTGTGCTGTCTGTCTCAGTTCACGGTGGGCTTTGCTTCTTCCATTCCAAAAAAAGCAAGACCGGAAGCCACGACTGCACGTTCACCACCACACAAAACAAACAAGCACAAGAAGAAAAAAGAAAAAAAACATAGAGACGGCGAGTGGAGGGAACTCAAACGGAGGATGGATGGACACAGGGCCTAGCGCTGAGAACGGCGATGGTGTACCCGTTTAGGCTCCGGGCGCGGCGCCGGCACTGGCTCTTCCTGCTCATGGTGGGACGGAGTCTCTGTGAGATAGACCTCCACGTCATCAGGCACTTCTTCTAGAAAGTTGGAGGGAACCAGACCGCGATGTCCATTAATCTCACCCTTTGAAACAAAACATGAGCCGTGAGAACCACACAGGACATGAGGTCAAACTCAATAAGGCCACATGCTCCACTGAACTCATTATGATGACTATTATTGATATTAGCTGTGAGCGCTAAAATCTGATATCTATCAATAGCTTGATTATTAAAATATTAGTGTTGAGCAACACATTATATCACAAGGTCTCAGTGATGGTATAATTTGAACGAACTGGGGAAAACTATTACATACAGACAGTTAAAGACGGATGCAACTGCATTCATGATTTCTAATCTACAGGGTGTCCCAAAAGTGTCCATACATAAGGGAAATGAGCACTTTTTACAAAATGTCTTCCAACATTTTTAATGTTGTTAATTTAGTTAATTTTTTTTCAGACAGACTTTAAGAATGCCTTGAACGTATTAAAATCAGTCTCATGGCTAGATCGGGAAACTTTCGCAAGATTGTGATGGACTTTAACAGGAAACATGGCAAGCACATCACACACGACACTGTCGCCAAACTTATTACCAAATTCAAAAAAGACTGGAAGTGTTGTGGACCAACCGAGAAGTAGACCTCCACGAGCATCCACTGACGAAGGCACAACCGACGCGGTGCTGCTGTACATAGTCCCCTATGTATGGATACGTTTGGGACACCGTGTATTTGAAGTGTTTCACATTCGTACTGCTCGACTGGTTTCCTGCCATGTTTTCTCTGAATACCAAACAAGGTTAAATGAAAAGCTGTAACCCTTTCAATCAAACCAAAAACACTAAATTTACAGTTCTGGCATCTGTCCTTTTGTGTTATTTGTACCAGGATTAGACAATGTGCGTTTCGAGGGTCAGGTATTTCCCCCTCCGGCACTCAGCATGCTTAAACTGCCTGTAGTGCGATAGCGCGAGCTTCAGGGTTGACATGACTTTGTTTATTTATTGTGTGTTTTTTGTTTTGGTTTATGTCCTGTCTCTGTCTCCTGTCAATGGCTGTCTCCTTCATGTGTCACACCTGCTTTCAATTTCCCGTTGATTAGTTTGTATATTTAGTAGAATTTGTCCTGTGTGAAGTATTGTTTCAGTATTTGTCACCTGACCATTACCAATCCATTTCCCAGCTGACAAGAAAAGGTCCCCAGGACATCCCCTAAATGACCTCTACGCACGTCCGCCGAACGTCCATGTGTAGGGTCCCCTTGATGTCCTACAGATGTTCAAGGGGATGTTTACAGGACGTCCAGTGGCCATTCGGGACACTTAGGGGACTTTCGCTGAAATGAACACATTCAGTAGTGTTATGATTTGATATCCTCTGATGTCCTTGGAACGTCTGCCAGCAGGCGTTATAAACCGGACCGAATGCGGACCTAAGTGGACGTTCGCAGCATCTGGGGGGCGTCCCCTGTTTGCTGAGTTGTCCAATGTTTCTTGTTCCATTTTTTTTTTTTTTTTACTTCTGGCCTCTTTCTTGTTTCTTGGTTCCAAAAAAGTCCAAGTTCTTAATGCTTAATCTGAAGTGATGCCAAAGAAGAAAGGGTATGTTGATATATATATATTTTTTTAATCTTTGAAAGGAGGTTAGCCATGTTAACACATTTCACTGGAAAACAATCACCACTTTTCACTCATGTATGTGTTTGGTTCATAAATATTCTGCCTTGGATCTATTTGAATCTAATGACCACTTTTTTAAACATACAAATTGTTTTTGAAATGTTTTAGATTGAGGCAAGCCAATGTGACGGACTCAGCTGTATGTTTAATTTAGAGCCCTAAAGTGCTCTTTGGTTGTTCCTCTGGGAGAACCCTTGAAGATTCTGTGACTTTCTCACTAGCATTCTCCAGAGTTCTACCACAAACTCTGACCTGAATTTCATGTTCATGTCCTCATTTCCTTATATTACGCTGATGGTTTTTAGTAGTTAATTACAAAGTCTTGCTAATTCTCTAATTGCACAAGTGTCTGAATCTGTCTAGATCCTTTGCCTGTTCATTTGACTGATCTTATTATCTGATTATCCTGATAATCCTTTGCTTCTCTTGTGTGTGTTTGATGCCAGATCATGTTTTGGCCTTTGCCTGCTAAGAAAATTTTACCACCATAAGAACCCTTAAAGACCCCTGGAAGGTTTCTTTCTTTCTAAGAATCAGTAACTTACATAGTAGAAACCGTCTTCATCTATCTCCCCAAATACAGCGATGATATCACCAGCACAGAACGTCAGCTCCGCCTGTATCACAGAGCATCATATGTGTTAGCAAAGTGAAAGACTGAGAATGTGTTTGATGTGTGTCTGTGTGTGCGTGTGTGTGTGTGTGTGTGTGTGTGTGTGTGTGTGTGTGTGTGTGTGTGTACACCTCAACATCTGCATTTGGTGAACTCTCCCTGGGGTCATAGTCATAAAGAGCAACCATTCTTCTAGTAGCCACAGGGTGCCGGCCGCCTTTTCGACTGTGCTCTACAGAAAAGAAGCAATGAGAGTATCTCTTATTTGTGAAAGTCTTGAAGTAATAGAAGGTCAGGGTATAGGTTCATTCAGGACCATGGCAGGAATAACTGGACACAAAGTGGGCAAACACTCTGCCTATGCCAGTTAGTCTCTCAGTTGATCTGCTACTGGGTGGTGGAAGTAAAACTAGAGGAACCAAAGGAACCCATATGAACAAGGAAGAACATGCCAAGCACAGACAGGAACCAGAGTTCAGGCACTTTGTTGTCAATTTGCCCTAAAAGACGTGTGAACATCCTGCAGAGACCAATGTGGGTGCAAGATTGGTTATGAAGCACATGACAAGAGCAGAAATATTAAGAATTTCTCAACTTTATCCAAAAAATCTAATATTGCCAGGAGGCGGCCAATCAAATTGTTTTATGTGGTGTGGGTCTTGAGCCATGCCTACGGTGATGTTCAAACCAAACACTCAGATCAGTGCCACGCCGGCAGCTAAAAGTGCTTGTTTTTTAGTGGAATGAAACTGAAGTGGCCAATGATTTGCAAAGGAAGTGCTGCATGATGCAATGAAAGCAACTTAGAAATATCTGGGTGGTACTGTGGGTAGTGTTGCTGCCTGAAAAAAATCCGCCTTAAAGGGTCCATGGTTCAATCTTGGGCCTGGTTTACTGCTTGTGAGTTTACTGTTTGTGGCTGCTACTGAGTTTCCCACTGAGTTGGCGTGGGTTCTCCACCGGGTTCTCTAGTTTCCTCCCACCCTTCTCCCTTCCAAAAACATATCAGTAGATGGATTGGATACTCTCAATTGCTCCTAGGTGTGAAACAATGTCTCAGTGTATTTGTGCATGGTGCCCTGTGTTGGACTGGTGTCCCAAAAAGGGTGTATTCCCACCTCACAACCATTGTTCCCAGGATAGACTTTGGATCCACCACCACCTTGACTAGGATGATGAATTTACTGAAAATGAAAGAATGAATAGAAATATCTGCAAAAGAAAGAGTCAAACTGTGGATGTTTGAAGATGCACTACCTATTCTATCCACTGGGGTATTTAAGGGTAGAAAGCCCTGCTTCATGAGCTGATCCATAGTCTCCTCATCCTCAGCTTGTATCTCTGACACCATGTTACAGGGAATGAGGCCAGACCGGCCATGGATCGCTCCCCGATAAAACCCATCCGTGTCTTTGTCCCCATACACCTGTAAGAGAGGTTGGAGTAGAACAGCAAGGAAGATCTTAATTACAATGGCTGGATGATCAAATATCATCAGCTGTGACTCTCTAGTCTTGACGCCTCACCTTGATGATCTGTCCTTCTTTAAAAGGAAGCTCTTCATCAGCAGCATCTGGGTTTGGGGACATGGAGAGAGGGTCATACTCGAACAATGCTACAAAGATACGGAAGGGGTCTTCAGATTCGGACTCATCGTAGTGTGGAGGAGACCGCCGTCCTCGGTCCCTGTAACCTCCTGAGAAATGATGGATAGAAGACTGAAAAATGTTGGTGAGGTCATGTTTGGTTATTTCCAGAATTTTGTTTCCTGTGTTAGGTCAATGTGCGTGTGAATCTACCTTCAGGAAATCTGATTTCACATGCATTCATACATTCAAATCTTTAAATATGAGGTAATTTTAGGTCATTTATATTTGTTCAATGACCAATGACCAATAGTTTGAGTGTAAGCACGTAAAAATCTTCTTCATTTGCAATTCATTCCTTATTACTAAATCTTTGAGTGGCGTAACAGACAAACATGTGGTGATGCAATGAATGGTAGAGTACACTCCGATGGCAACATATCACACAAGCTGCAAGCCAAATGTGTTTCACTGGGAGTCCAATAAATGAAAACATGGGCAGAAAAAAACACTACTTTAACCATGCACTAAACAGGAGCTGAAGAAAACTAGTCTTGGTTCTGATTAGTCCTGGATAACATTACACCTTAAGATGTACACCATACATCTTCCACAACTTACTAGGCTGTGCCAAAGAGGAACTAGCAAATGTGCCCCATGTACATTCTGGAAAGCTGATGCAATGCAAAATGGAATGTACAGTAAGTTTTCTATCACCTGTGAAACATAACTTTGTTGGATTACAATCTGGTTACAATTTAGTGTAAGGCACTACCTTTAATGTTTTCCCTAATATCATGCACAGCCAACATAAAAGCCTGAAGTTGAGATGGAAAGGGAAGGGTTTAGCAGGCATCTCATGGCAGGTTGGTGCAACAGGGAAGAACATTCTCTGAGCAGGAAGCGAACACTTTACTATCAAGGGCAACCATCTTATACCTAGTGTGCATCCCTTAAGTCTTAATGCAAGCCTCCATCTTGGCAGTCCAGCGTTTCAACCTCATGCGTTTCAGAAACTTGCTCATGGCACTTTCTTGCTCTTCTGTCTCACTGTGCTTTGGCAGAACACGGAGCTGCAAAACATACCATAAGGAGGCCTGTGGCCACCATGCCTCCGTAAACACCATGTCCTGTGCCGCGCTACACGGCCATAGTAAACATCCTCCATGACCGGAGAACGGTTCCCTTCACTGTTACTCTCAGTGGTTATCTCTGAGGGAAACACCAACCAAAGAGCTGTTACCATGAACAGACCACACCACTTTGCACGGCCTTGCCTAAGAAGTCGTCCAGTTAAGCAAATGAGGCAGAGAGGGCTACACAAGTACTGTCTATATCCCTAAGAAAAGCTTTAATAACTTGAGATTGTGCCCTTTCAGAAATCAATTTTATAATCTAAACGTTTTTGACCTTTGAACTTGAGCAACGGTTGGAATTAGCTGAAGATCTATGATAAACTGTTGAGCAGGGCTGAACTGAGTCATGTGACAAACTTGGGGTTCACTGACCAATAGAGGGGACCATGAGCGGTCTGCGCTGGGGTTGAGGACCCCCATGAGCTGGCCTCCGATTTGAGTCCCGATCCAGCCTTCCTGAAGATGAAACGTTGCCTCCAACCTTATAGCAGAAGAGACAACAGATGTAAAAGATGCTACTTAGTATTCTACAGCACAATACTATAACCATCAACCTCAGAATGTTCAACAAATGATGCATAAATCAAATACATCATACAATTAATGTGAGGAAAGAAGACTGTGAAAATTGGTCTTTATTGTTTAACCTTTTTGTCTTTTGTTAACAAAATTCATAAAATACTCTCATGGATATCAAACAATTGCAAACAAAACACAGGTTTATCACACAAAAAAAAATCTTTGTTAAATATAGGTGTGTAACAATTATTGGCTGCCCTATGAATTCATATTAGGAAACTATATTTGACGTATATTCCTATTGGTGTATAAAAAATTTTGTGCAGCTGGGTGACTAGTTACAGGAAATTGTTCAAACATGACTTCCTGTTACACAGGAGTATAACACACTGTGAAGAGGATGGTTCAAGTGGCCAAAAAATCTCCAAGGATCACAGCTGGAGAATTGCAGAAGTTAGTTGCATCTTGGGGTCAGAACGTCTCCAAAACTACAATCCGAAGTCACCTACATCACCACAAGTTGTTGGAAGGGCTTCAAGAAAAAAGCCTCTACTCTCATCCAAAAACAAACTCAAGCATCTTCAGTTTGCAGACACTACTGGAACTTCAAATGGGATCGGGTTCTATGGTCAGATGAAACCAAAGTAAAGCTTTTTGGCAATAAACACCAGAGGAGGTTTTGGTGCACACAGAGAGGTAGCCATATGGAAAAGTATCTCATGCCCACGGATAAATATGGTGGTGGTCCTTTAATGTTTTGGGGATGTTTTTCTGCCAGAGAACCTGGACATTTTGTTAGGATACATGGCATCATGGACTCTATCAAATATCAACAGATATTAAACCTGACTGCCTCTTAAAAGCTTAAAATGGGCTGTTGTTGGATCTTCCAGCAGAACAATGATCCAAAACATACATCAAGATCAACACTAAAATGGTTTATTGACCACAAAATCAAGGTCCTGCCATGGCCATCCCAGTCCCCTGACTTGAACCCCATAGAAAACCTGTGAGGTGAACTGAAGAGGAGAGTCCACCAGCATGGACCTTGAAATGTGAAGGATCTGGAGAAAGTCTGTATGGAGGAACGGTATCAGATCCCTTGCCATGTATTCTCCAACCTCATCAGGCATTATAGGAGAAGACTCAGAGCTGTTATCTTGGCAAAGTGAGGTAGCAAAATGTATTGAAAAAAAAGGTGACAATAATTGTGTCACACATATATTTAACAAATAATTTTTTGATAAACCTGTGTATTATTTGTAAGTGCTTGATATCCATGAGAGCAGAGTATTTTTGTGAATTTTTTTTAATGAAAGATCAAAAGGTTAAACAATAAAGACAATATTTCACAGCCTTCTTTGCTCATATTTACCAAATGTGCCAATATTAGTGGAGGGCACTGTAGTGTATATGAGTGACGTATGAATCAGTCAGTGAATGATGAGGATTTAAGTTCCATGTTTCAGCACTATTTGGCTAGACAAATAAACTACTTTTTTTTTTTTTTTTTTTAACAATTTCATTAATGAATGCCACATCAAGGAACATCACCATAATCCTGACTGGGATAAATCAAGTTTTGAAGATGAATAGAGAAATAGATTGAACATCAAACATTCTATCTCTCCATTATGCTGCTGTTCTTTCTTTACACAGGTGAAAAACAGCTATGTACTTTTTATTGGTTATTTAATAGTCTTTCCCCCTTAATCACTTTTATACCACCTTCAGGATTTTCACATGACCATGATGGAAACAAATGTATTTACATTTTCTTTTGGCAACTTTTTGAAGAAAAAAAAAAAGGTTTAAATTGCGAAACATTTGAATGGAAAGCCAGCTTGGGTCACTCCAATTGTCTCAGTCATATCAGGTCCCACCTTAAGAGCACTGTGTGAGTTGCGCCGTCGTCCATCCTCCAGTTGCATTTCAGAGTACAGCTCCTCTTCATCCTCCTCCAGAATATCAGATAGGTCTGAACCTCGACTGCTTTCTGTCTGGTAATCTTCACTGTGACTGTAGTGGGACTGTGGCAATGAAACATCCATTCAGAGTACAGCACAAAAACAGCGAAGCTCAACCTGAAGATTTGGTTATTCAGGTTTTGTCAGAAGTCTTCATCTGAACCACAGCTACCCTACTAAGGCAGAGCTCAGTAGCTGCTCATAGACTGAAAGAAAAAAAATTACATCAACGCTTATTTGATGTCCAATGAAGCATGTTGTAGCTAGACAATTGACCCTTCACTAAACCCCCCTCTTAAAAATCAATCATTGACCAATTAAATTTTAACAACTGGAACTATGCATAACAAACAATATTGTGCATGGCATATTTGTCAATCACATAGCCAATATCTTAAAATTTTACAGAGGGGGCATGAAATGGTATAAACAATGGGAGGACAACATCACCATGCGCTACAATATGTAGCTAGCAAGCTAACAAGTTTGTGGCTAGCAAGCTAAGTCTTAAAAAAAAAGAAAGAAATTGCTAATTACTGTGAAATGGATAATGGTGACAGCCTAATTACTATTTGCTAGCTTACACTGGAAATATATCACAAGAAACATTCACAGTAAATATATGCACGTAATCCCTCCCTGGCACACTGGAACCAAACTGTTCCAGATGTTTTATTTCTAAAAGACCTTTTTATTCATCACTAAACGATCTTTAATTTCGAAGTCATTTACAGGGATCACTCAATCAGGTTACGTTTTTTTTTAAAACTTGGGAATTGTAATATTTATACTTGCCTATGATACTGCAAAGATATGCATGAATGTAGCCTTAAAATGCATAGTGGAGACCTTCCTGTCTACTAACTGAAATATCAGATGTATTGTTTCAATGGTGTATTTTGTACTGAAGAAAAAAAAACCTTCCATCTACCACCCTAAAAGGTTACTTGGTTTGTCTCTCTGAATTCCACATTTAGAAAATATTCCATGTAGTACCACTTCAAAAAACTAGTACTGTTAACCATCCAAATAACTCAAGGAGGAACCTTCTTTTCCTATTCTAAGAGTAAATTCTTGTCATTGAAACCTCCATTGTTGATATGCTGTCCTTGAAAGCTTAGAGCTTTAGAAAGGAGACAGAGCATAGCAAAGGGTCAACAAGATATAATCAATGGCTAATAGTAAGGTTCTTATTCATTATTTAAACAAAACAATACATACACACTAAATATACAATTTGACAAAAATTTGCAAGTACTGCTTTTTGCCTTACTAGAGCAACATCACGTGATATTGGGCTCCCGTACCTGCCTGCCCAGTTCTGAGCCCCTAAGGAAGTCATCCACAGATTCTCCTCTTCTGCGAGACTGATAGCTTTCCTCATCCTCTTCCTCATCTGAGTTTTGAGAGTGAAAGCCCTGACTTCGCCTCTCCATCTATATACAGCAAAATACTTTCAGAAACCTCAGTAACCACGTCTGCTGCATTCCAACAGATTTTGTAGTGTGACATGAATCCTAATGAGGCCCCAGTACACATATTCTTAAGTAAACAAATTTACTGCATCAGTCAGCACTCACCCGCCCGCTCTCTACAGCCACTCTTTGGGCAGCTTCACGGGCGATGGCTTTGGCCATTGTATCTGGAATGAGGGTGCCTCTGGGCTGGGGGAGGATTCTCTGAGGAGAAGGTGAGCGGCGGTTAGGGCATGGCGGTGCCTCGAGAGTGTGTCCATGTGGCAGAGCTGGGGGAAGGCCAGAACACAAAGGCTCCCATGGCTGTGCAGGACCCCCACCAGGGTGAAGCATGCCCAGTACCTGCTCTTTGGTTTCCAATTCTCTGGCACTTGGTGGTCTCTGTGGCTGGGGAAGGGCCAACTGGGGAATGTGAGGTTGAGGCATTGGGATGGTGGGTTGAGGTATTGGGATTGTGGGCTGATGTATTGGAATGGTAGGCTGGGGCTGGGGGAAAGGGTGAGCAGGTAGAGGCTGGAGGTGAGGAGGAGATGGCTGAGTAGGATGGGGTAAAGGATGAGGCTGAAGATGAGCGACTGGCTGGTTTGGGCGAATGGGAAGTGTTTGAAGATGGGAACTTGAATCAGGGCCAGCATGAGGGGGAAGAGGCTGCATTGGAGGTGGGAGTGCAGTGCATGGAGGCAAGGGCTGGGGCATGTGGTGAGGTGGAAGGTGGACTTGGGGTGGAGGCACGAGAAGGTTGTTAGGAATGACGGCGACATGCGAGTCCTGGCTTTCGCCTTGTGCTGATAAAGTCCTGACCACGACCTCACGGGCCTCCAAACACTGGATACAGTTCAGATCCACTGTTGCAAAGTCAGCCATTGGGTACAACACCTCAGCGATCTGAAACCAATAACAAGTCCAGATGTTTGTAGAGCCTCAGTTTTCTGATGTATCCTCTTCATTTTCACAACGAAAACTTGTTTGATTTAATTAATTATTCATCTTTACAATGGTAATATCTTTTATGAGTCAGATGTTAATTAATTTTTTAGACATTTGTATTGATTCTGTTAATTAAACTATGAATGTTCCATTCATAGTGATGAATATTCAACTGTAATACTATAAAACAGTCACCAGCACAGCTGAGTTTTTCTTTTTTGATGTATAAAATCATTCACTCAGCTTTGGTTAGTATTTGGATGAAGTGGCATAATTACTGTATAGTAAAGTGGGTTTACATCAATTGTGCACATCCAACTGGGTTTGGGCAGAACGTTTATTACTTTGCTTTAGGAAAATACCATATTGTCTGGGAGTCTGCTCTAACAGAGGGTCTTAGTTAAGAGGTAGACATAAGTGTAATTTTGCGTTGAAAAGTACCACTGTGCTGTCAGAATGTGCTGTTTTGAATTCACTCCACCCACAGAATCAATGGTACCAACCTATCTGAGCATGAGAATAGCAAGTAGATCATTTGTTATACCCTGCTTTTAGATTAGTAGTTGCAATGACTTATATTCTCCAACAGAGGGTACAAGTATTACCTAAAACAGCATTTCCCAGCCTTGAGCCATGTTAATTCTAATCAAGTCAATCAGTATTTTTACAAGCCAGGGTTAATAATAATCTCTAAATCTCTGCCGAAAAGTAGCTCTCCAGGAGTCACTGGTCTACATCATGACTGAAACATTTTCTGATCTACTCACTGTTGATTTGCAGTTTGTATGTATTACATAAGCACGGCTGATAATGACGAATGTGCAGTGATTCATGCGCTCACCCTCTGGCCCTTGGTGCACACCGCGTAGCCAATGACGTTGGCACCATTGGAGGTCCCCATGGGCGTCAACAATGGAGGCTTCCAGTGGACCTGCAGAATCCCTGGAGCCTGTCCACACTGGACCTGCACCTCATTGGGAGGCAGAGGAGGGCCTGTAAGGGACAGATAATGCAATCTAGTTGGATCAGTGCTGTTTGGAACAGAGTGTCCTCTTGGTTCAGGCCACTGCCTGCCCAAAAGGAATAGTCGATTTTACGGATCGATATACAAGTGCTTTACAGTTTCCTTGATGAGGGAAAAGCTCTTGAGACTGGCTAATTAACTCAAGTTAATGGTTGGTTCATACAATTAGGTGTTTAATGTACTTAAATAATATATTGCAAATGCAATACATTTATACACTGTTGTTCTATTAGTTAGTCCATGCATAATGTCTTATAGTGATGCATCGCCCATTTTTGTGAAATTTGTCTGTAAACACTGATTCCCTGCTGAACAGATTTCTATTAAAATGCAAATTAAATTTAACAGACTGCATGTGTATTAACTACTTTTTGGGAATGCTGTCTTGCAACATAAATATGGTAATCTCAGGATCTGCTTGGAATTTATGGATGGGCACGGCTTTAAAAAAGTGTAAGTACATTTTATTAGGGTTGTTCAAGGAAAAATGCTTCAAGGCTATGTGTGCGTTCTCTGCGAGGAAGGATGAAGTTAAGATCAAGACAAAAACAATCAGCTATGGTCATGGACATCCTGATCAAAACATTTATTAGACCATTTTAAATTGCTTGTAGTCTGCCATGATCAAGTTTGGGAGAAAGCCCATGCTTTAAACTCCACCTTCTTGCTAGTTAACTCCTATAAATTCCCATCTGTCTCATTCTTCACTCGTGAAGTTTCAACACCCTTTCCTATTGCTGCTCCATACTATTCAACAAACACTACTTCTTAAAAGTTTTAAAAGTTTCTCTGTCTAGTGCAAAGCAGAACCCAATCAGAACTCCAGCCTAAGTTTTCAATGTTATCCCCACTTTAGACAGTTTCATAATCATTCTTCATGTTATTCAGTTGATGGCATGAGGGTATTGAGGGCATGGTCTGTACATTCAAAAACAAACGTTGGTCTGTCTTGTGTGATGTCTCATATACAACAATATTTGTCTTTTCTACAGTGCAAAGATGGCAGGACAGAGTCCACACATCTACACAAAAATGTCTGTATTTCGAATTGATGGAACTGAAATATATCACCAAGTTTCATTGGTCTCAGGCCTTAACCCTTTGTGCTCACTGGGTTAGGATGCTATCTTCATCAGTATTATTAAGTGATCTATTCCAACTGTTGCTCATTTGTATTGTGCTCTATATCTTTTCGATATCAAATAGGTATAGCTGTAGATCAATGACACAAGTTGCATCTGACCTGCAGCCTGTGTGCAGAACTCGACCCCGGCTTCCTTTTTCTCTCGCTGTTCCAGTGGCATGTGCCAGGGCACCTGGTGTGGTTTGGCCACCACCCTCACCTTGTACACGGTGGTGGCTTTCAGGTTGCTGAAGCGCAGTCTGTAACAGCATGGCTTCACCACAGCATGCTCAACTCCATCCAAAAACACTGTGTGCGAGTAGTTGCTGTTGCTGGGGAGCCAGGAGAGCTCCGCTGAGTCACGCATGATGTCGTCCAAGCGCAGGCCCGTCGGAGCCACCGTGACATTCCGTCCCACCAGCATGGTACAGCGGAGCTCATCCGACAAACCTCGGTCCGTCACACTCTGCACTGACATGCGGTATGTGCAGGTGGCTAGATCCAGCTTCTCCACCAAGAGTTTGGTCCTGCCACTGAAGGGCACAGTAGCGCGAACCTCCCCGTCCACTAAAACATTGTAGCCATTGATGTTGCCCCAACCAAGGGGCACTAGAGGTTGTTCCCAAGCCACGATGGCGCTCCTTGCCAGCTGTTTGATTAAGTTGATTTTTCTCGGGTAAGGCACAATGTCATCAGCCAGCTCCTCAGCATCCAGAGTGCCAGTCCCGTTACTGCACGGCCCAAGAGAGTCGACGCTTAGGCTGTCCAGGGAAATACCTCCGTCTATGGCTGTCAGGCTTAAACGGCCATGCTCCAGCTGCCCCAGATCTTCTGCTCCATCCACCGATGGCTTCTCTTTGTCCTGGACAAACTCCACAAAATTAGAAGGGACCAATCCACGCTGGCCATCCAGCAACTCTCCTGGAAGAATCATAGAAGATGAGGTCTGACTCACACTTCACGACAGTAACACATGACTCATGCAAACAACAGATTATATAATATAAATGCTCTACTCCTGGCATATTGAGCGCATAACTTCGTAGGTCTACATACTGAATGTAATGACCCCCCTACAGTACATCCATAGGGAGGGTCCACCACCCAATAGGGGCCATATTCACAAAGAATCATAAGGTTAAAAGTAGCTCCTAACTGTCGAGTCTGGAGAAAATTGTGTTCTAGTCATATTCCTTGTTTTTTCAGTCTAAAATCCTGATGTACTCAAGTTGAAAGTGAAAAACATGTGCAAACTTGATAAACACCGTCTAAAAGCCCTAGCTGATTCATTAACAGGGTTTGCAGACGATTGCATCTTTCTTGCAGCACATCTTGTCATTGAAGCTATTATTCACTGGAAATCATGCACAACACACCCCACTAGCTTCATGCACAATTGATTTGATTGCTCATTGCAAATTAGCCTGTTTATTTAATATCTTAGAAAATAAAATCACTGCCTCAGATTACGTCATGAAGTAACAACCTGGGAGACCTCTGGAAAACCCATTTGCCAATCTCAAACAGCTCTAAAATCAGAGAAATCCTAAATGAGTATGGGGGGGGGGGGGGGGGGGGGTTTCATGTGTAGTTCAATGACTATGGAGTGAGTCACTAACAAAAACAATAAAATAAAAAAACATCTTAAGAATTCTTCCTCAGTGGTTTCATGGACTAGGATGAAGAAGACATTTTTAAGAAGAAACTTTCTGGGCCACTTAGAACAACTATTACTGGTAAATAAATTATTTCGTGAATATTGCCCGTGGTCAGTGGTGCACATTTTACACTGATGGATGCGGTAGAGGGGGAAAATACATTGTAAAGCAACAGATGGACTACAGTCAGTAATTTTACACATACAATATGCACTTATAAAGTAAAACGGCAACTCTGTGTACAATAACCAAATCTCCACAGTTCAGTTTGCATCCAGAGCTCTAAACCGTGATCTAAAGATAGACAATTTACAAAAAAGGAAACTGTGATAAAACCAGAGTAAGTGACTCAGTGAAAAGACGCTTTGAAAGTGTGGTTGTTTTTTTTTCTTCACCCGGCGGTGTAGCTGCAGGGTGCTTGCCGATTTGCAGTTTAATCTGTCAGTCCTTCAAGAAGCACTTATTAAACCCTTGCTGAGGAATGACATTAAACTCAACCCAAATTACTTATTTAATTACACACATGCTTGGGAGTCGTGGATATTTACAGCTAAAGCATTCCTAAAAATACAACCAAGGTACCATTTGATCAAAACAAGCCAAAGATTTGAGAATGTGAGAATGTGGTTCACCTTCATAGAATCCATCATCATCCATGTCTCCGTACACATAGAGATATTTCCCAGCAACAAGAGGCAGCTCAGCCTCAGGATGCTCATTGGGTCCATCATAAGGATTATAACTGTTCAGAGAATGAGAATGGGAGAGTTAAAAATGCTTCAAAATAAAAAAAAAGCTCTGTCCAAAAGCAGTAGCTGCACAAATGTAAAACATTAAAACATCCCATTGGAGAGAAACGGATATTTCAGTTTGAGATATTTCCCTAACAACGTGAAAGTATTCATGCAATTTAATACAATTTAGCATTTATTTAAACTTAAAGTTTAAACTTCGCAATTCAGTCGAGTACAACGAAAATTAACAGATCGAAATGACAATACACTGAAACCAAAATTAATATATTATATTAATATATATATATATATATATATATATATATATATATATATATATATATATATATATATATATACACACACACATACATACATATGTATATATGTGTGAGTGTGTGTGTGTATATATATATATATATATATATATATATATATATATATATATATATATATATATATATATATATATATATATATATATATGTACATACACACATCAGCCTAAAGCAGAATACATTTTTTTATTATTCAAATGACAGCAGACATTTTTCGTTTTTTTTTTTATGCATCCCACATCAGAAGAAAAAAAAAAACACAAAACGTCCGTACCTGTAGCGGGCCGTGCAGAGACGAACCTGTCCTGTGTATCTTGCCTTGGACCTTGGAGCTGGACTCACCTCATCCTCCATCTGTGATTAGAGATTATTACTTCATTTGAGGCACAACAAGTGGTTTCAGTCTTATCCTGTCAAATATCACCTGTCATTGAATGTGTATAGAAACGATACAAAAACAATTAAGCTTGAAAAGACGTAGCAGAGTGACTCATTAGTGCCTCTGGTGAGCATATCTAGCTACTACAGATAGCTTGCTTTGTTAATCTGCCAACTAAACTAGTATGAAGCCGAGCATGTAACGTACATCAAGCAACCTATTTACACATAGCGCATTATATAATTTGTGCTGAACTAGTTAGCTTTAGAAGCTATAAATACAGTTGCTAATACGGTTTCTTACTGGAGCTAAAAAAAAAATTTTAAATGGTGGACAGGCCACACTTACGCGTGCTAACAGTAGCACCTGCTACAAGCCACATGAATGACTACAGGACTTTTAAAGTGGAAGAGATTTGTAGAAGACCAACACACCTCTGAGATGCTCATGAATTGGGTTCTCGCTGTTATGGCGATGTTGATGTGCAACGGCGTCTCAGGTGTATCTCTGCTGACCTGCAGTGGCTGGAGGAGCTCAGAGATTAGCGGAGAACCTGCAGATCTGTCATCACCTGCACAACATAGAGTTACACAGCCAAACGCCAGCGCCTGTCAATCACCGCCGGGCCTCGACAGTCACCTGAGAGAGACGCTCTGGGTTCAATTTATACGAGAGAGAATGTTTCATTAAGCTGCATGCTTCATAACTCACAGAAATAATTCATTCACTTATAGAGGTTCAAAAAGATTCAAGCTTTTACGCTGTCATTTTTGGCATAGTTTTTATTCTGTTACTGTTTTACACAAATTTTGGAAGAAAAAAAACTTGTAACCAAGAAATAAATTTTTCTCTCCGCATTCACTGTCTTTAGCCATCATACAGCAGTATTATAGCACAAAAATAATTACATAATACAGTATATAAACATGCATATAATATAGATCAAATATGCAGGGCCAAATCCTTAAACCCTAACATTTCAATTATTGTTACATTTCTCTGATCGTGTTACTTTCATGGAAGAATTATTTCATTATTTATAATATATATTATATATAAGATATAAAAATTATATATGTTTATACTATGGTCTGTCGGAATGTCGATTCTGATTGGCTGGACGTCTCTCTCTTTCTCTCTCTCTCTCTCTCTCTCTCTCTCTCTCTCTCTCTAATAACTATTTACGATAATCCATTCAAATAAATGCAATCTTATCATGCTACTTTATCTCTGTGTATGGTTTAGAGCAGGCAGAATTTGTGCTCTATCGACCCGTATACAAAATAACATGAAAATTAACCATTATTTTTATCTTTTCAGTCAAATTTTACACTGCAAACATCAACAACAGCTTTAACTTGTCCATGCAGGCAAGTGACCATGGTATACGCGGAATAATCCACGGCTAGGTGTGCGTTATGCGATTTTAACGCACTCCGCGATTCGATTGAAAAGATAAAAATAACGGGTCATTTTTGTCAGTCATGTCTTCTGTTACTACTCTACATTTCCAAGCAGAAATTGTGTGACGTTGTGTGACATTTTAGCTGAAGAACTTCTTTAACGCTTTTAAAGGACAAACTCCTTTAAAAAAAAAAAAAAAGAAAAGAAAAAGGAAATGTAACTGATTTTCAGGAGGCTCCGCCCACCTTTTCCAGTGCAACTCTGGAGCTCGTTCAGGAGGTTACAGATTGCTCTCCGTGATGTGGCGGTTTCTGGCCAGCGCTCAGGATCGGTGTGCAAACCCAAGTGAAATTTCTCCAACTCTTTGGACAGAATGTTACACTTATCACTCTGAGTCCGGCATTTCTGTTCCAGGTCATGAACTTTGACCTTTGTGGTTTGGAGAAGAGAAGAAGGGCACAAAAAAATTCCAATATATTATACGTCATTGTGATTTGACTTTCTACATCAGCGGTTCTTAACCTTTTCGTGAGTGCAACCCAGTGTTTTGCGACCCCTCCTCACCCCACCCCACCCCACACTGGCTGTTAAATGGATAAAGATTAATATAATATAAAACAGCTTTAATGTTTCGAACTACTCACTCAGTGGGATGGTTGGGCTTTGATAGAGGATCCGAGGAGGTCCAGTCGAGGCTGAGTACGGCTGAGGAAAAGATGCAAACTATCTTTACCATGAGTCTGGCTCTATACTTGTTCTTCAGGTACACCAGCACTAAAAAAACAGCCTCACAGAGAGTTTTTTCAATGTCATTTCACTCAATTCTTGGTATTTGGTGTGCACAGATATCCAAAAATCCACCAGTGGCTTCTCTGTGAACCTTTGTGTACACTCGTTCAAAATAAAGGTTTTCTCACGACCCCCAGGTTAAGAACCGCTGTTCTACATGGATCCAGTATGGACATTAATCCTTACGTAGAACATTATAATGTGGCAATATGGCACAGATATGAGACATGTATTAAAAATCACATATATAAATGTGCTAAATATCTAACCACCGCGCAACACAAATAAGAAATACATCTGCTATGTTCACTCTGACAGCAGATTTCTGAATGGACTGTTTATAATGTTCCTAAACTGAACCGTCTGTATTGCAATATCCATTTATATAATGATTATAAGGATGAGTTAGTCCAATTGATAGACAGTCACAGTGAGGTTCCTCATTATTTGTGCCATTTCCTGTCATCATCATTATCATCAGCCTCTGCTTCGGTATAGCAAATCTGTTAAAGAGAGCTATATGAGATTATATCTTATCCAAGACCACTCTGAAGTCTGCAGGGATGCAAAGTAAAGTGCTCTAAGGCTGCTTTCACATACACAGTGCACTGTATGTGTGTAATAAAAGGGTTTTACCACTTCGCAGCATGCCTAAGAACACCCATACCCATGATCAATCATTGTAACACACACCCTGGACTGCCTTTTTTGCTTTATTATATAATTATCTAATAATTTATTTAGCACCTGTACCATGCTCTCCATTGCTAGGGGATTTTTATGATTTTTATTTCCATTGCTGTATTTCTGACCAATGAATTATGCATTTTCATCCCAACACGCTGTTGGGTTGGTGCGATAGATGGTCTCATTTTAGGAAAATAGCTCGAGGATGAGTTCATGATCTTACCTCTAGCAAATGAACCTTTTCTTCATGCTCTTTATCAGCCTCAACCTGAGCCTGGAAACAAAACACACCATATATATCTTTTTTATAGTCTTTATCCCACCGCGCTGTTAAATTATTGCATCAGAAGGTGTTGATTAATTTTTATAACGGCACTTCTGATGGCTCCGAATGTTCTGGCTGTAACATAAATCACAGGCTTGTTAATAATGCACTTGTTCTAATATGTATACTTATACATTGTTTCTATAGTAACAGCTCGCTCACAGGGACTTGTATGGCGAACGCACCACATAGCCTAAGGATAATAATAAACAGATTTGGAAAATGTTCTGTTATTTAACAAACTAATTTCTGCAGTTGTTGATATGATGACGTTTTCTGTAAGGGGATGTTTGTTTAATGCTTTTGGACTGAGGTAAAGCTGTAACTTTAAGTTTTCCAACATGGGAAAGTGCTCCGGACAGAGGAGTTTTTGCTTTGTGGTTTCTCTGTAACATGACAAACTGTGGACAGGTTTTTTTGTCTTAACTTTAAGATCAATGAAAAAGCAAGGCTGGTGATGAAATGACTTTTTATAGCTGCTATATCACAAGTGATAACAGGAAATTGTTTCACAGACATTCCACATTCCGAGATGACGTATAGTTTAATCTCATACTGAAAATATGAGAGAAATGTACTTTGGAGCTGACTGTTTATGGTCGAATATTATATAAAGTTTGCATCCAAAAATAATCATCCGTCTGTGTTACTCTGCTTTATTCTGTTTTGTTCTTTTATTCAGGACAGTAATGTTTCAGAATGCATAAAAAAAGGTGACTGCGAGTTCAAATTCTTGACGACGATGATGAGTGGTCGGGAGCCAAGACAGCAAAATTTCCCATGCTGTCTGGTTAGGAGGGATGGCATACTCACCCTCCTTAGAAGAAGAAAATGCCTTTATTTTTCACAAACACTTTTCCACACATCCCAGCTTGTTAGGAATTTGGGATCAGAGCACAGGTTCAGCCATGATACAGCACCCCTGGGACCCATAGTGTTAAGGATCTTGCTCTGAGGCTCAGCTTGGGGGTGATGGGGCTTGAACCCATGACCCTCTGACGAGTAACCCAGAGCCTTTGACCACTAAGCCACCACTGCCCTTGTCAGATTGTAGGGGAGAGCTGGCTGGTGGGTGAGAATCAGCAAGTGACCAAATTGGGGAGGAAAAAAACACTAAACCGAGAAACGCAGATGCTGTAGATTCCTATTAAGGAAAGTATCATGCTGTATGTATATGTATGTGTGTTTTGCTGAATTCTTTGCCTTTCGCAGAAGCTGGATCTCCTGCTGTGTGGAGCTGAGGATCTCCAGGGCCTGTTCATGCTCTGTCTCCAGCTGCTGCCTCGCTTCTGCAGCCTCACACATATGCTGCACACACACATACACAGAGATCAAATATTAATAAGGATTTTTCCTTAGACATACAATATAAGAATATGTCGATGATGAATTTGGAGAAGTTGATTTTGGAGAAACCGATGGTGCATTTGGCAAAAGTCCTGTTACTGAAATTTGATTTATTGAAGACATGAACATATTCTACAAATTAATCATTTTTTAAAATGTCATTGAGAATCAATATAAAGACCTGAAGGAATGAAAATATGTGTGCCAAATGACTAAATGGTTTTCAGTCATTCCTGAAAAAAGGAAAGGCATCCAGTATTTTTAATACATCTCGTCCAACACTTATGAATGAGTTATGACGGTCGTAAGTAGGCCCTACAATTAAAGTGTTACCAGCTTGTTATTATAACTGATGAGACAGTGAATGTTCTTCACCTTTAGGGCCTGCTTAAGATTCTCCAGTTTGCCTTGGAGCTCATCTTTTTCCCGTCTTGCCGAGTCCCTCTGCTCACTTACACTCGCCAATGTCTTTCTGAGCTTCTCATAGTCCGACTTTACCTTTACATGACACAGCGACAGGGAAGAGAAGTTAGAAAGACCATTTACAGAGCTCTCGTTCAGACTGTAGTGTGCTTACTGTAGTCACGAATCAGAGAACTGTTAGATAAAATCTGTGATGGGAAAGAATCCACAGAAACTCAGCTGATTCAGCAGCACAGAGTCTGCATTTTTCATGAATCATGAAAACATATTGTTGTTCACACACCCTGAGACATAAGCATTATTCTTTCTAAACATCATTAATCTTCCTGACATGTTCATTTATTAGGAGTTGCACTTCCTGTACTACACTCTTTACATCCAGACCGATAAAACATAAGAATGAAAAATCTGAATTTGTGATGATTTTTGAAGTCACACTAAAGACTGAAGCTGAATTTTAGGACAAACCAGGTCGGAAAATCAGTCCTATATATCAGCCTTTCTTTTCTGAAGATCACTTCTTTACTATTGTACTGGAACTATTAGGCTCATAAAGCTAAGAAGTAATAGAAATTTAAGGCCATCGTTTTAGTCTTTTGGACATAATAGGTTTCATATAATAAATGTGTATTAAACAACTATACAAATAAAAAATGTGAACTCATCTTGTTATAATCCAAATCAATTCTATAGTACAGCTCCGCCTTTAAACTTTATGTCACGGCCCCTACCTACAGTGCTGTGAAAAAGTATTGAAAAAGAAGTGATTTCTTCTGTTTCTGTGTATATCTCATATTAAATAGCTTTAGATCTTCAAACGAAATACAACATAAAATTAAGATAGTTTAATTGATAGTTCTGAAATGACGTAATTACATAACAAAAACATTGAAACCACTGTACTCTACCATACTACTCATAGTAAGAGACCTTTTAACATTATGCATTTAAACGTTAAGGTTTTTTTGATAAAATGTATGTAAGGTCTGTATCAGTTTGCATGTTATGAAAATGGATACTGGCTTTTGGCTAATCATGTGTCGAATTGAATCGAGATCAGACAACCAACTCACACACCAGACAGTCAAATGGATGTCTGCACTTGCCCCTTCTCCACACCAGGAGGTGGCAGCAGTAAGCGGTGAACTAAAAACAACCGTAGCTTTATCTTGAAGCCATGTCACTTTCCTCATCGTTGTCACTACTCAATCCACTTCTCCGACCTAAGTGCACTGTGCATGTGTGGCACAAATCAGGCGGGGCACAGGAACGTGAAGAAGGTGATTTGTTTTTTATCTCTGTGTTTACCAATAACTTATTTTCTTTTCCTGAATACGAATGCAGACCGCCATGACTTGCTGGTTTGGAAAAGCTGCAAGTGCAGAATGTTAGTCTGATTGGCTGTCAGCTTTCGTCCCTCTGATGTGCTCAAGTGCAAAATTTTTGGCCTGAGTTGGCACTGGTTCGTAGACTTCATGTTGGCATGTTGTGGCTCTAAGATTCCAGCCCTGTTTAGAAGCTCTGTAATCTGTGTTGTCTCTGGAGCAGAATCACTCAGGGGTCAGACACATGCTCGGTCTCATTTATCAGGATATATTTCATCAAAGGACGACTGAAGAAACAAGGTGATTCGTATCTCACATTGATCCAAGTGTGGCAGATGAGAAAATGTCTGCCCTGATGTCAGAGTGCATCTATCCTGAGCGCATTTACTCTCTCTGTACCAGTATCGCTAACGCCTAACCCATATGCCAAACGAATCCTTGAACACAGAGTGGGCTGGGTGAGAGCGTTCGAGAAACAGGGTGGATGAGAGTCACTATCTGATTGAGCAGCAGGCATTTTATCTCCGGCTCTGCTCTGGGGTTTGAACAGATGGTTCCTTTTCACTGGGCAGCGAGAGAAGAAGAACAGGATGGGGATTACACTGAGAGGGAGACAAGCTGCAGCCAGACCACTTGGCAAAAAGCACCATCGATAACAACACCATTAGTGGCCGGAGCCCCAATATGCTGCTCTCAGACTGTTATCTGTTGTCAGTGGTGAGAAGACACTGGATTCAGTTTGAATGCCACCAGAACTTATCCAAATAACAGCTAGATGCTGACGGTAAACCTTAACCCCCTGAGTATCATGTTTAGGTATTGAAATTTCTCAAGAAAGATAATATTGCCTGCATACAGGAACAACCAGTCTGAAGGCCTGATGTATTAATCTGTTTGAGCCCACTGTTGAGTGCAATTCAGCCAGATTCTGCACATGGTCAAATCCTGCTCAAATTGGACTTCTCATCCTCATACATATGCATTTGAGGGAGAATCATACAAAATTGGTGAAGAAATGAGATGTGTTGATTACATATTCTGTATGTACAATGTAAACACAGAGTTCTGTGCTAGCTCACATTAATATAATCAACTGAAGCAGGCATCAGTGGCAACCAGAGGAGTAAAAAGAGGTAAAAAGATTACTGCGAAAAAAATATCTGCAACATTTTATGTCTAAAATATTACACACTACCAACAACTTTGATGACAAATGATTACAAATATATATATTTATAACAACTACAACAATTGTGCAGTTTGGGCCTATACTTGCATGATATTTATTTATACAAAGTGCAGACTTTCAGGTAAACAGTGTAGGAATTACAGCACTTTTGTGTATGGGACCAAAATTATTCTTTCATTATTTCACTGACAAGTAAGCAGATAAACAGGTCTACCGTTGATTTCAAGTGTGCCATTTGTAATTGTAATCTAATGCTGTTAACTCTCAATATAAAGTCCAAAGTGTATAAAGTCACTGCCAGTGAAGCAAGCCATCATTAGGCTGAAAAATCTAAACAAACCCATCAAAGAGATAGCAAAAATAATTAAGTGTGGCAAAAATCAACTATTTGGTCCATCTATCCACCCATCTTCTACTGCTTACTCTTTTTCAGGGTCACGGGGGAACCTTGAGCCATACCAGGGAGCATCGGGCACAAGGCGGGGTACACCCTGGACAGGGTGCCAGTCCATCACAGGGCACAATCACATACACATTCACACACCCATTCATACATTACGGACACTTTGGACATGCCAATCAGCCTACCATGCATGTCTTTGGACTGGGGGAGGAAACCAGAGTACCCCGAGGAAACCCCCGCAGCACGGGGAGAACATGCAAACTCCGCACACACATGGCCCCGGTGGGACTCGAACCCCAGACCCTGGAGGTGTGAGGCGAACGTACTCAACTATTTGATACATTCTTCAAAACAAAAAAATTACGTGACTGTTGACAAAAGCAGCAGGATGATTTCTGAAGTGTATATGGCTACTTTATATTATGTTATATCATGGTCTTACAGGTCTATGCTTTCATCAGAAGATGAAATCGAACGCTTTGTACCAAAATCGAGGAAACACTGGAACAAGTGCCAAAATAGGTTACTGCTTGTAGCCACCATCAAGGTGAAATTCTGCAACAGCAAAAAGGATGCTCCACCAAAGCAATTTGATGTCTCCAAGGTTCCTGTTTCCAATGCGTAGTTGAATTGAAGAACAGATTCGAGCTTCTTGGCACGGCAGACAAACAGATGGATGAATTGTGGCAGGAAATCCAATCCACGATTATTGAAACAGTGGAGAAACACATACCATACAAGAAACCAGAGAAAAGGAGAACGTGGCTGTCGGCAAAATCAAAATCGCCCATCAAAGAAGAGCAGCCAAAGCTGCCAGGGACGGCTAGCCGAGACAAGGCTAGAAGACTAAACGCAGAGTTTCAAAGGGCAACAAGGAAGGACAAAGAACAATACTGGAATCAGCGATGCAAGCAAATAGAGGACTTTCAAAAAGGTCACACCAGACACCTCTTCACGCAAGCTTACAGCAAGCTATGAAAATTCGAACTCCCTTCACTGCCCGCAAAGGAACAATCAAAGACAAGAACAGGAAGGTCCTGACTGACCAACAAGGCATAAGAAGCAGATGGCGAGAATACACGGAAGAGCTGTATGCAAGCCCAAGCAACCCTGAGCCACCTCATGACAACCCACTGGAATTGGAGCTAGCCATCCTGGGCGCTGAAGCAGTTACCAAAGAACAAGGAAACTCGTATCCCAGCAGAAATGCTGTGTCCTATTCCACCAGCAGCTATCACAGTGATCTGCCAGAAGATCTGGGAAACTAGTAGATGGCCAAAGGATTGGAAGACCTCATTATCAATTTAAAAAAAAAAAAAAAACCCTATTAAAAGTATGTTTAAAAATCTGTTTCTTTTTAGACTGTGCTTCATTTTCCAGAAGACACTTGAGAACAGGATTACATGCTGAGCTGAGTTCACATCACGACGAGGTTATTAGTGGTTATTGATCAGTCTGTGGTGTCGGATTGTGTTAGATGGATGCAGTGGGATCACATGAAACTTTTTAAGAGCCGAGTAAAAAGCATACATATGATTTGTTGATTAACTCCTACCTCCTCGTACTGCTCCGCCTTCAGGCTATGACTGAACAGCTGGAGGTTGAGGCGTTTCCTCTCTTGTTTTGCCAGCTGGAGCTCATGCTTCTGTCAGATAGAAACAGGAAGCAGCTGATTAGCCTTGTGCAGTGCAGTAAAGCACGGGGTGGAGAATTCAGCATGCATTCAGCACGAGGAGGCTAGTGAGAACACAAATGGGAATTACATGATTCATCCAATCCAATCCATAATGATATAATGATCCTCTTGTTCAGTAGTGTGTGTATAGTGATAAAACTCCAAAAGGTTCCACAATGGGTCATCATTAGACCAGAAAATTATGCCACAACTTTATATTGGCTCTACTTTTTGTTCAGTCTTAATTGTATCCTAGTGATATTGTATAACACAATTGTACTGACAGATTTTTATTTCCCCATTTTTTTCTAGCCAGTTTCTATTTGAGTGGTCAGAAAACGTAGCAGATTTATGGACAGAGAAGAAATCCATAAATTTGTCATATGGTGTTATGGCATTGTTATACGTTTTAAGGAAAATTATAAATAGTAACATGAAAACCTACTTGAAAAATTACTTAAGAGCCAGATAACGTTCACATAACTCTGCCATTACTGTGGCATGGATTTGTAATGGCCATTCCGAAAATTCCTATAAGCAGAAATATGACCGTCCCTTACTCAAGGACCAAAGAAAATATCCATAACTATGTTAGAACAGTTTTATGAATCAGCGTTAAAACCTTCAATATGTCGCAGTGTTATACAGCAGGTCTTCATGCAGGTTTAGGAGGTTCTTTCAGAAGTCACCTTTAATAAATTTTTTAATTAACCTAAATGGGAAGGTTATGAGAATTTGTAAATGTTATTTGACTTGAAGAAACCAAAGTGAGCCTGTAAACTGTTATAACACAATCTTACGCTACAGTATATGGCTAAAAGACTGTAGACACACGACCATTACACTCTTATGTGGGTCTTGCCCAAACTGTTGCCCCAAAGTTGGAAGTGCACAATTGTATAGTATGTCTTTGTATGCTGTAGGATTATGATTTCCCTTCACTGGAACTAAGAGGCCCAAACCTGTTTAAGCATAACAACACCCCTGTGGACAAAATGAGCTCCATGAAGACATGTTTTGCCAATGTTGGTGTGGAAGATGATGAGTGAACTGCACAGAGCCCTGATCTCAACCCCTTTTGGATGAAATACTGCAAGCTAGTCCTCCTTGTCCAACATCAGTGCCCAACCTTACTCTTGTGGCTGAATGAGCAAATCCTCACAGCCATGTTCCAAAATCTGGTTGAAAGACTTCCCAAAACAGTGAAGGCTGTTTAAAAATATATATATAAATTCTAAGTCCATATCAATGCTCATGGTTTTGGAAAGGGATGTTCAACAACTGCATCTGGTTGTGATGGTCAGGTGTCCACATACGTCTGGCCATATAATGTATCTGTAGTTAGAATCAGGAGTGCTGCCACACACATGGATCCCACCTTAAATTAAACAGAGTATAATCACTATAAACATGACATATTTTATAATGGACACAGCAACAGAGCACCAGCACTGGTTATTGCACTGCACATCACCTTACTAATGCTCTTAATAACCCTTAACAGACCAAACTGTAATACAAGAGCATACTTACTGGCTTACAGGCTTACTGAAGCTAACATGTCCTCCAGGGCACAAATCCCCTTAGCCTGCACAAACTACAAATGAGCTCCACTTTGTCACCCTTCATTTAATGTGCCGAGAGAGAAAGAGAGCTATTAAAAGCAATGCTCCGCTCTCCACCATCATGCACATCTCACACGGCTGAAAAATCAGCAAAAGAATCAGAAATCATTCAAAGATGAAGAAAAAAAAAAGAATCAGCAGCATCCATTCATAATCATGGTTAAATAATTAGCTGTTTAAAGGGATTGTGGTCATTTAATACGCAGTGTGTATTGATTACGCATCACTGAGAAAGAACTAGCTGAAGCACTGGCACTGTCTTTGGGTTTAATGTTAATAGTTTAGGCTGAAACAAGATTTTGTTACGTCCATGTGTGTGTACGTATGTGCTTAATTTAATTATATCATTTGTATTAGTGTTGGTGCTGTTGTGTGACTTTCTTTGCTTGTTTTCTTGTTTTTCTGTTGCTCCTCACACTGTTCTCTTTGCAGGATCATGAGTGCCACCTGGTCATTTTTGCAGCTCGGTAAGGAGGCGGAGGGAGGAGTATAAAAGAAACCAGAGTTCTCCAGCCGAGAGAGAGAAAGAGAGAGACAGACAGACAGAGAGAGAGAGAGAGAGAGAGAGAGAGAGAGAGAGAGAGAGAGAGAGAGAGAGAGAGACTATTCGTGTGCGTCTGTGTAGGTGAAACAGTAAAATGATCCTGAGTGTTTTTCTGCTCGCCTTGGTGCAGGGGTCTCCCGTTAGCAGTTTATACATGGAGTGTGCAATTGCTGATTTAACAAGTCCATTGAATGCATTTGCTACATGTTAGACCATGCCTTTATTGTAAGTAATGTATATAATTGTATATAGCCTCATGCCAGGCCATGTGCCCTGTTTTTTTTTTCTTCCTTTATTTTTGGATATAGTTTATTGTTAACAATTATATGGTGGGAGTATCTGTATGTGTATCTATTTTTGACCAGAGATGGAGTGAGGGAAGACCTGGTGTCTTTATTTTCCCTTTTTATTTTGATGACAGGTAAAATGTGTCCCGAAAAGTCTGTAGTAAGAACCTTTTGTTTGTTGTTTTGGCCGTTTCCCCTCCTGAAGCCTTTGTTTGTTTGCCTCCCACCAGTTGTAAAGAGAAATAGAACTTGTTACTCTTTTTGTTATCCATTAAATCTGGAGTCTGCTGTGCTTGGTGCCTGCCCTGGGACCTGGAGATGGGAGTTTTCCCCCCTCCTCCCCACTCCCTCCTTCCCTCCCTCTCTCACCCCATTTTTTGTTACCCTCCTTTCTGACCCCTAGACACAGAAAGGAGAACATAACAATATACTGTAGTACTCGTCTTTTTCTTTGGCTCTGAATGCTGTATATTTTACAGAAACATTATTAACACGCATATTATACGACAATTTTACTTGTCAAATAAAAATGTATTTGGCTATAATTCCAACTTAGTCTTTTACTCAAATGCTCTCTAAGTCACATTCCGTACCAACGTATTTTAACTCTGTTTGAATTGAATGGAGACACCTTGCTTCAATCAGAGAAGACATATCTTTAAGATAGAAGAGAAAGATAATCTTTAAGATTTTATTTATAAAGCACCACATCATACACCATGTAGTTCACAGCGCTTAAAATAATAATGAATATGAAAATTAAAAAGAAAAAAAAAATCATTTAAAAAAGGGAAGTAAACAAGAAAGAATCATACAAGATCAAGGTGTGAGGTTCCATAACATTACACATACTAGGCGAAATCATTTTAATGGTAAATGCTAAAACGTTTTCCTGAGCTGTGGCACATAAAAGTCACATTTAAAGACACAGCTAAAGTACACTGTAACACCCCTACAATGTGTTGTACCATTTTAACCCTTTGTTGGTGGTGACTTTGCTGACGCTGCCTCAGGCTCGACTCCCTCATCTGTTATAAAGAGAAAATTAAGAATCAAGACAAAACTTTTACAGCGAGATAATTCTTGTAATTTAAATGGAACACTGATAACTGAAATATGTGTCTGACTGTCTGATATTATGCAGCTTTGATTGTCCTGATTAGAACCTATCCTAAATTAACCTGAGAGAAAAACGAACACCAAATATCGGTGTATGACTCTGCTATTACTGAAGCATTCATTTGCTAAACTGTAAAACCGAAGGACGGAGCACAGTTTTACGGAGTTTTTATGGAGCCACTTTTAAAGCCACTTGCTGTCGTTGGGATCTGACTAAGCGTTCAGTCTCCTCCTGGCTGCTTCATATGTCAAAGCGCATCAGCACCGACATGACAGCTTCTGTACACTGGGACACTGAACACAACATGGCCTGGCACAAGTCTCCTGTGAGGACGTTTATTTGTGAGAATGCAGCTGGGAACCTTCAGGACATCATGTTCCATCTCATCAGACCACCAAATACTTCAAAGTATAGTTCAGAAATAAAAGTTACAACCTAGTCCAAATGTGGTGGAGCTGCCGAGATATGCTTGTCATCTGACATTTAATTATTTCATTTTACACTGGAGCTATGCTAAGAAGCTAATGGAAGTGTGTGTCACCCAAAATTTTTTTGTGTACATTTCTGCCTCAGAGCCATGCTCAGTTTTTCAATGACGTAAACAAACATAAATAAAACATCACCATTTCGACGCGTACTCAAAAGTTAAAGCAGCGCCCATACTGGACATTCAGAATCACTAATTTATACAATAATGTCCTATGCCCCGCCCCTTAGGCCCCGCCTCTCAAAGTTTAAAGGCAGAACTGTTGCAGAAATTGAAGTAGAAGTAAAATGGAAGGAAAGTGAACTGGATGAAAAGTTCCACTGCAAACTTAAATTTACAAAAGCTTTTCAATGGGACACAAATATATGAACACGATTTTGAAGGAAAGGAGAGTATATAAAAAGGTGTGTGTGTGTATCAGAGAGAGAAAGAGAGAGAGTTACATATTTTGTTTGCTCCTTATTAAATTTAGTTTAGTTATTTCCAGTTGTGTTTGTTTATTTGTTTGTTTGTTTATTTACTCTGATTTGTGATTGTAAGTGTTAATGAAGTGATGCGTTTGTGTTGTACTCCCAAAGATATTTTTTTAACAATCTGTTCATTCTGTACTCGCTCTTGCAACAACGTCATGTAACATTCATGCCAATATACCACTGTTTAACCACTCTTTACAACCATGGTGAGCAGAAAAGCATTTCAGAGTGCACAACACGTAGAACCTTGAGTTGGTTGGGCTACATCAGGATATAGTGGGCACAGGCTCATCGAAACTGGACAGCTGAAGATTGGAAAAAAAAGAGTACGTGATGTTTTTTCAATCTTCAGCTATATACGTTCAATAAGCTGCACAGTTCTGTATAAACTCAGTAGCCTGCTGTGTGGGAAAATCCCCAGAGATCAGCAGTTTCTGAAAACCAGGTCATCTGGCATTAACAACCATGCCACACTTAATGTCACTGAGATCACGTTTGTTTTTTGAGATAGCATGATGGAGATTCTGGTTTTCAGTCTGCACTCACCAATATGTGTCAACACTTTTTGCCATTTTATTCTAAACCAGGCATAGATGTGCTATTTGGACAGACGAAGAATCAACATCAGACGTCACTGTTACCCTAACCAGGATGAAACGCTTACTGAAAATGAATGAATTCACGCTAATAAACATCTGCAGATTGAGAGAGAGAGAGACAGTAATTGAGACAGACACTATGAGCTGATCTTTAGCTTCCAGTGTGGCCCTCATTCCTGCAGATGCTCAGAGAAGCTCTGGTCAACCGTGCACACAGTCATAGAGAAATGTAGCTCTTTTCCCCCAACAGAGACAGGGCACATCAGCGGTTCAGGGTTCAGGCAAAATTAAGTTTTGCACTTTAACGTGAAAAAGGTCCCAGGAACAAAGGGGTAAGCTGAGGAAAAAGAGCATCCAAAAGAGTTTAAAGGTCCTTATTATTCCTTAGTGTACCTGAAACACATCTCTAGCCGTTTTGTACTCTAAAATTAATTCTGTGTACTTTTATTAAATTGAAGTAAAGTGTCTTTTTTTCCCTCTCCAACTCATTCAGTAGTCATTAATATTCATAAAGCAGACTTCATTAATATTCATTAGCTTGCTAAGAATCTTCTCCACGAACGGAGAGGCCGTTTTAAAATCAGTTTTCTGGTGAGAAATGAGGAGTTGGGAGACGAAGCGCGCTTAGAGGAAACAGCGTCACTAAAAATGAGCTTTAACCAGAGATGATGGAGAGATTTATGTGTCTGTGGGATACATAAAGGATTTATTGTTTTTGTTATTGCTCGCTCCTTATATACAAGTCAGTATTTTCATTTCATATATTCTATAGATTGTGTGTGTGTGTGTGTGTGTGTGTGTGTGTGTGTGTGTGTGTGTGTGTGATGATGATGATACACACCCCTTAAGTCAGTGAATCTAGATTGAGAGTCATTCTTTGTTCAGGTTAATCAATGGAGTCAGTCAGTTTACAGAGTCCAGTTCAAGCGGATTCAGTCACAGCTGGAAATTTCCAGCATTTCAGTGGAACACAAGCATTCAAATTCATGGATATACATACATGTTATGAAATCAGCAATGATTATTTTACACTACTCAGGCTTAGGACTGGGCGATGTATCGTGTTTTGGAGATATATCGATATATTTTCAAAAGTGATAGAGGATGAGACAATATCGCTTACATCGAGATATAAATAGATAGATGTTGCATTAAAATGTATTTAAGCTTATTCAACTCGCTTGATTTTTGCGTCTCTCCGCTCTCACACTCCACACGTAACCCTGCCCCCGCTCCTGTTTTCTGGCGCACTATGGAGGACGACACAGCCACAAGGCAAGATAGCAACAATGAGCTGGTTTGTAAGAAGAAAAACAATGGCTCAATCATTTGTCGGATTTAAAAGGTCGGCTGAGCATCACAGCAAGGTAATATATAGAGAGTGCAATAAACATGTCGCAACACGTGTTGGAAGCATTGCAAACCTCTTTCACCATTTACAACAGCGAAATAAACTACAGTATGAAGACTGTATTAAACTTCATGGAGGTCGTGCTGTTACAAGCCAGACTGGAAAGCCTTCTGCCCCAAAACAAACCTCTTTACAAGCTTCATTTACTCAGGGTGTGCCCTATGAAAAGGAAAGTGCCAGGTGGTGAGATATAACAGATGTGGCTAGCCTACCACATTGCTAAATTCTGTTAAATAATGGAAAACATATTCTCAGACATGTTAATATTTTTATTTCATACATTTTATAAGAAAGGATGGAAAAGGAAAGGATAACCTGTATGTTTACTGAAGAAGGATTGAGATGTGACTATTTTTGTTTAATATATTTATGTAATTTTTTTACATTTACATTTTGATATTTACAAAGCTGTGTGTATTCTCAAACAGGAAGAGGAACCCTGTATTTGCACTTTACAGTATTATGATCAATGTCTTATACATAAAGGTGTTTGTGAAACCTCACATGAAGTTGGCTTACAACTGAGCATTTAACCCACATAAACAATATCGAGATATATATTGTATATCGCCATTCAAGCCTGAAAATATCAAGCTATGACTTCTGGTCCATATCACCTAGCCCTTCTCAAGCTGTTTGTGGACAGCAGTATGAACAGGCTGTATTTGGAGGAATGAGTGAATCAGTGAATGAATCATTTAACCAAACAGATTCAAATGAATTGTGTCACTGAAAGGCTTAAAAAAAAGCCTCATATTTAGCTATCACTTTGTTTATCTATCTAACTTAATCTCACTAGAGTGCTGTGTGCATCATCCTAAATCACATACTAGTGCCTTAAACAGTGATGGAAAATATTGTGTTACTTTATGGAGTGGAGCAGCTTCTATATAGCTATTAGGATTTGACCGCTACAATCCAATTACAGTTTGTTACTCAAATGAATGTCTTGCATGATACAGATCAAGTTTGTGATTTAAATGCCATGTAGTGATGTGAAATTTGGCTCTTCTGGCTAAGGGAAGTACATCACATGTTTCAGTTCGTAAACATGGACAAAGAGAACACTCGTGCTGTTTGGACAAGAAAAAGCCGTTTGTTTGTTTTTTTAATTTAATTAATGAAATACTTTCATGTAATTAATGAAAGCAACATCAAACCTCAATGCAACCCAGACCAGGATGAAGATGAATGAATTTATGCTTACAAACAACACAGACTTTGATTTTTAAAAAATAACAAATAAAAAATAAAAAAAAGCTTCTGGGGAATTTTGATTGAATTACACCGCAAGAGTATACCTGCAAAAAAAATATGAGTTGACTGTCAGCATTCACATAAAATAGCCAAGTCAAAGAGCGGACTCATGTGTATGACATCACGTTTGTAGCTGCTAAACTGAAAAACAGGTGCAAAAAAAAAAAAAAAAAAAAAACAGGAAAGAAAAATGTCATTACATAATACAGGACCTTTAATAACTTCAAACAAAGACAATAAAGTCGCAGTCTTGAGTGAACAGCTGCATGGTTTGTCCCTCAGCGCGGTAAAACACTGCCTCATTATTCCTTCCCCTGAGATCTGTGCTTCATAAGGAGGCCAAGCGTCACATTTCCTCAAGCTTGCATTGCACCACCGACACAGAATCCAATAATAAAATGCTGCCTGCGTTTATATATGCAGCTCAGCTCCTATGCTGTCGCTCAATCCATATCTGAACCTGAGGGTCAGAGTCAATTTCAGCTTGAGACACAGCTGCATTTCTGCGCGCCTATAAAAGGTTATAAAATGTACAGGTAATTCATTTCTCACTGCTTTTCCTTCTGATTAGAGGGTTGGGAATTTACTGTTGTGTCCTTAAATAATGTCCCTAAGGCTCAAGTATTCATTTGCGTCCTGTTTGAAAGTCCTTTCCAAAGTCCGTGAATAAGTGTAAAATCCAAGAATATTAACTTACGTCATATTAGCATGATAATATATCCCTGAACATATCCCTTGTAATGTCTATAATATAATAAACATATAATGTCTTAGAGACTACTGAAATTAGCCAAAGTATCTGCCAATCTAAGGCAATTTCAAGCTTGAAATGAATAAAAAGTGTCTAAAAATAGACTTACTATACCTATATTTGGTTTATAATAATCTCATAATAAGAAATATTAGATCATTTGGCCTTGCTGAGATTGCAAAAAAAATTTTCAGTGACTCGGCGACCCTGCTATGAGACATTACTCCACTAGAATGTATTTGCAAGGTGTTTGATATAAATAACTGAGAGTTGATGTGAGGACACTTGGTCCACGGAGGCTGGTTCATATTACATAACAATAAATTCCCAGAGTCCTCTCTGACACCACAACCCCTGATATCCAGTATATCATCTTTAATCCATGCTGTTGTCCTGTCTATGTCCGCGTCTAAGCCACCTCTGAGTCATGAAGGGGATTAAATAAAATTACAACAGAAAATCTGGGTCCCTGATATTTTAGGACTCATTACAATGAGTGTACTTCTGACTACAGAATAACTGGAGAGTAATTGATTTCCAGTTTAATAAATTCTTAATGTGTCTCTGCAAACAGGCACTAAGCAACTCGAATTTACTGTCATTCATTTAGTACATAACAGCTCTTTAACTGCTAGTAAATGAGCTGTTTTCTCGCTGATGGATATAAGTGGGAGTTCAATATCATAGTCTTGATTTAGCTCCTCAAATTTCACTGATTTCTTTAGCAGCAAACAAACCTGTCAGAATATAACATTTCTTGTTTTTCACCAACATTAAAAGGTACACGATGTAAGTTTTGGCCCTATTTTGTTAAAAAATAAAACTGCATACATTTTGTGGAAGAATACTGTGCTTGGTTGTGCTTCAGCTCTGCATATTTGTGTGGATGAATATAGTTTGCTGCATCAGTCAGTGTGAGGGAAAATGGATCTACACCAAATTGCAGATCACCTGGATCTACGGGTCCTGACAAACAGTTATTTGAAAGTAACTACCTGCTGAACATGCATTTTGTACGAATACATGCAAGCTATTATGAGCTCCTGAAGAAGCACCTTTAGTGCTTGGACCCCTAAAAAGAAGAAGAAGAACAAGAAGAAGAAGAAGAAGAACAACAACAACAACAACAAGAGGAAAGTTCCTCTTGCTTGGCCCCTAATGAGCCTTATCACATGTTCCTGCAGCACAAACTGCTCTGGTCTGTCTGGAAAAGACCACGCCTCCACACAGACATTTGAGAAGGGAATTGAAAGTGTCGTGGAGAAAAGGTGAGCTGATTAAACTTACTAAACTCTGGCATGCTGAGATCTTGTTCTTAACCTCCCGCTCGAGAAGCTGACACCTCTTCCCCCTCTCACTCACTTCTGTTTCCTGTTGGGGGAAAAAAAAATCTCAGTCTTTAAAGTCGGCGTCTTTAGTTTTGCCTTCAAACAACATCTACAAGCTCTGTTTTTTTTTCAAACAATCGGCTTGAGCAGTAACTGTGTTTATAACGTTTTCCAACTTTTTAACAATGTAACTAAAAAGACTTTATTCAATGCACTTTTATACACACACTTGACTTCCTAATATTGCATGGTGTCACTTAATGTATCCCACATTTGAGGTAAAGATAGACAATTTACTGTAGATATTTTATTTCCAAATTGTCATTGTTGTTTAATTCCTTTGATCATCTGACTGAGTTCTGCAAGTCAGTTTGGATAAAAGCATCAGCTGAGGGACTGAGAGAATAATCTGAGAAGTTTTCCACTTCCTACATTACCATTTATCTGATGTTAGTGGTGAAGTGGGATTTAGCCCTGGAATTTATCTCTACCTAAAGAGATCAATGCAGCAATGCTTCAGACATTCCGTCTGTCCAGCTCTCTCACCTCCTCATCTGTTCACTCTGCTCAAGCAGATCAGGTCTTAAAGCTTTAATGTTCATGCTAACCAGCTGAGCCGAGTCTCTGCTGTAACCGTGTTGTATAGTTGCGTTGCATTTTGAGACTCTGAGTCCAATGTTTGCTGTCTCCACTACGTCTATTGGATTTCTCATTAATATGACGTTGAACTTCATTGGAAATCATGATGAACGGTTTTTGCTCCTATTAGATGCCACTATAACTGCACTAACAATGTCCCCCTGTGATATCAACATGGCATACAACCACTAACTTCTCACTGGAATAACAAAAATACAGCAGTAAGCAGTAAATTATCACCAGAATATTCTGATCCATTTTCAGTCCTGCTTATCCTACACTGGGTCACGTGGAGCCTGGAGCCTATCCCAGGAAACTTGGGGCACAAGGTGGGGTGCCAACCCATCGCAGAGCACGATGGCACACATATTCACACACTAGGGACAATTTGGAAATGGCAATCGGAAAACAATGCATGTCTTTGGACTGGGGGAGGAAACCGGAGTAGCCGGAGGAAACCCCTAAAGCACGGGGAGAACAAGCAAATCCCGCAAACACGGGGCAGAAGCGAGATTCAAACGCCCAGCCCCGGAGGTGCGAAGCAAATGTTTATATCCATTTTTTTTTCCACAGTGCAATTGACAACACAAAAAAATCTGCATGCATATCTGACGCACGACTAAGATGTAAAACTGTGCTGATTATGTAGTGGATAAAAGTCTTTAGTGTTCCTGACATGGAAAGCTTTACAGCCATGTACATCATCAGTGTGTGTGTGTGTGTGTGTGTGTGTGTGTGTGTGTGTGTGCGTGTGTGTGTGTGTGTCGTTGCTATAGAAACCTTTTCAGGTGGAAACAATAGCCATGAGAGCAAACAGCTGGGCTGACGTTTACTTACAGTTTTTCAAGCTCATGCACATTTACTCAAGCATGATCAGGGCTGCGTGGAAATACTGACAGCTGCACATTAAACACACCGTGTTAAATAGATTCATGTCAGGTGATATGTTAAAATTTATTTAAAAAGATAAATAAATAAAGAGTAGAAACTGGGAAAAAAAATTGTGTATACTGAATCTCTGTGTATTGAAATCTTATGCAATTGTTTTTACCCACTGTCTCATAAGGGTGCCAATAATTCTAACATATATTAAAATAGAAAATATAACTGTTTAAAAATGTCAGACATCTCTTATATAAATTGTCTGTAAAAAATGGAATTATTGTATGTATTTTTAATGAAAAAATGTAGAGTTGATGTACAGTATGTGCATATTTGTTAATGTGGTTGATGATTGTATTTGGGGCATTTAGAGATGAGATTTTTGCGCAGGGAGCAGCACTAGCATTAGGATTAGTCAGAAGTGTCTCATCTACATTCGCGCTGTACTTTAGCGAAAGTATCTGGAGAGTGAGACGAGACTCTACACGGAGACGGCGTGGGATTTGGAAACAGACATGCAGCGTGCCTTCCTTTCTCAGCAGCTCCATCTGAGCTCAGCCGAGCGAGGACGAGAGCAACAGGAGAAGAGGAGGAAGGAGGAGGAGGAGGAGGAGGGTGGAAATGAGGATGAGGGAGATCCAGAAAAGAGCTGCCATCAGCGCCGGCCGCCTCCACTGCTGTCTGAAACATCACGCCCACACAAGGGGACAAAAAAAAAAAAAAGAAAGTAAACTCTCTCTACATGCCTAGAGTTTTGCCCCACCCTTTCCAACTTATTCTCAGACAGTTTCATTCTCACATTAATATCACGCTTTAACTTTAAAGTGTCTCTGAAATCAAAATTGGTGTTTCAGACTTTATTTTGGACCAGTTAGGGATGTAAACGAATATAAATACATCTATTCGGATTGTCATGGTGGTTTACGTTAGGCTACTAGTTTATATTTATACATTTATTTAAAAATGTTTAGACTTTGGGAAATTTAACCAACTAAACTTATTAGAAAATATGAGTGATGTAGGTTTATACCTCATAGAGATGTAACTACATATAAGTACATTCAGATTGAACAGGTAATAGGATATAAACCAATACAACTAGTAGGCACACTTTTTTTTTTTTCCACAAAGGTTCACAGGAAAAAAAATCGTGCAAGTATGAGATTTTACTTAGAAACTGAGCTCTTGCTTGAAGTGTACATGTATGAGGCTCATGGAAATAAAGACCATGCTGGTTAACATGATACTAGCAGAAGTGCATTTTTTCCCCCAGAAAAATCATACAGGCATTATAATAAAAGAAATCCAGTTTGACTAGCAGCAGCACTGCATCCCAGCTTGACAGTAGTAGATTCTGATCTACGGTGATGGAATATCCATCCATCCATCCATTTTCTGTACTGCTTATCCTACACAGGGTCACAGGGAGCCTGGAGCCTATCCCATGGGACTTGGGGCACAAGGCGGGGAACACCCTGGACGGCAACACATCGCAGGACACAACCACGCACACAACGGACAATTTAGAGATGCCAATCAGCCCAGAACACTTTGGATTGGAGGAGGAAATCAGAGTGCCCAGCGGGAACCCCGAAAGCACGGGGAGAACATGCAAACTCCTCACACACAGGGCGGATATTGAACTCCCAACCCTGGAGGTGCATATATATAAGGTGCATATATAATATAACAACACCAAAAACTAACTGTTGTTTTGGAAGATAGCTCCCAAGCTTAGTCAGTCTATCACATTAGATAGAATGTTCCACAGGGTGTCTGGTTGAAACTAATTATTAACTTGCCTGAAACAGCCAAGGGTAAGAAACAGTAGGCGTTCAGGAGTTGAACAAAGTTTTTTTGCTCTGTTTTTCCCCAATGATTTCCAATGTTTCTGGAGGCAAAAAAAACAAACAAATCTTCTGGTTTAGAGCACACCCACTTCCAGTTTAAATCTCAATACAGACAGAGATACATAAATTTGGGACACTAAACAGATACAGATATAGATAGTGCCATTGTGTTACACTAATAGTAGCTGCCCCTTAGTGTTATGGACACCAATACAATATGATGTGAGAGATCGGAGGAGAATGACCAGACTGCTCTGAGCTGACAGGAAGTCTATAGTAAGTCAAAGAAGCACTGTTTATAACAGTGGTGAACAGAAAAGCATCTCGGAACACACAGCACATAAAACCTTGAAGTGGATGAGCTACAAGAGCAGAAGACCACATAAGGTTCCATACCTGTCAGCCAAGAACAAAAATCTGAGGCTATCATGGGTCCAGTTTCGGTGAGTCTGCGCCCATGATAGCATCAGTTTCCTGTTTTAGGCTGACAGGAATGGAACACACTGAGGTCTTCTGCTGTTGTAGTTCATCCAGCTCAAGGCTTGATGTTTTATGCATGTTGAGATGCTTTTCTACTCACCATGTAAAGAGTGTAAAGAGTGATTATATGAGTTAATATATCCTTCCTGGAAGCTCAAACCGATCTGGCCATGTTTCTCTGACCTCTCTTGTCAACAAAGCATTTCCACCCACAGAACTGTCACTCACTCAATGTTTTTTTTTTGTTTTGTTTTTCTGCATCATTTTGTGGAACTCTAGAGGTTGTTTTATAACTGCATAAATGAGCAGGTGTACACGCGTTTCTATTAAAGTGGACGGTGAGTGCATATGTTTATCGGTGCAATTTTGGCTGTGGAGAATTGGAACAGAGTGGAGTTTGTATGTGACTTTTCAGATGAGTGTTTTATTAACTCAGGGTTGTTCAATGGTGGAAAACCACTACCTCAGACTGATGGAGAAGGTGATTCTGTATTTATAAACCACCAGTGCTTCTCCATCATTAACATTAAGTAACATCATTTTATCTACCACTCAAACGCGTCACTGTGATGTTCACTGTGACCATCAGCGCCTCTAGCAATCGATCTCGCCTCACACATGTATCGTATATATCCAGGACCAATCGGGTAAAAAGTAAAAAGCAGTTCTGGTTACTTTACACTTTCCCTAAGGTTTTGTGTTATCCATATACCAACAGAATTAACTACAAATTCTTCCCTCAGAAAAAACTTTCCTCTCTGAAGAGGCCGAATCATTTATAAACAAACACTGCATGATTCGTTTAAAATAAAGATTTAACAATGGAACATTTGCCCCTTAGACTCACATTATAAGTCAGTTTGGCGTAAACCGGTTTTTGCTTCGTTTCTGTCTGTAAACCAGGGAGTGTAAGATCATGTCTGTAGTAATCACACACATTACACTTGCAATGCAGAGACTGTAAGATAGAAAATGCTGAACTATTCCTTTAATCTCAGACTCTCATGACAGTGCGTGACTCTGCATGACCTCGTCTCTATCCATCTGCTTCCTGTCTGTAAATCTTCTCATTTTGTCTCCCTGTGCCTCTTGCTGTGAAACCATAGGTCTCAGAGGCATGAATTTGCTAACAAAAAAAAATCAGCAGTGTGGTCTATCAATTACACAAAATCCTAAGTCATAAGCCTGTTAAAAGGTATTATTATTGCTAAATGGTCTGCACTTATATAGCGCTTTTATCCAAAGCATTCACCCATTCACACACTCATACACCAATGGTAGCAGAGCTGCCATGCAAGGTGCTAACTTGCCATCGGGAGCAACTTGGGGTTCAGTGTCTTGCCCGAGGACACTTCGGCATGTGGAGTCACGTGGGCCGGGAATCGAACCACCAACCCTACGATTAGTGGACAACCCACTCTACCAACTGAGCCACAGCCACCATTATTATTATTCTTATTATTATTATCAGTCCAGATCATTGTTCCTAGGAAGGAAAGAGCATAAAATAACAAATTCAGTTGAAAAACTAAATGCACTAGTCAATTAGTTGGGATATGTTTGATATCCAAAACTTCTTTGGCTAATGTAGCTAACAAACAATGGAAGTCTATAGCCACCAGTTTAGCATCATACAGCCATCAAGTTGATTAATTAAGTAATTTAAGCAGACTTGCGCACAGTCAGTTTCAGAATTATTGCCACCCTTCTAAATAACAGGATTGTATAAAATACAATTACAAATTCAAACTATCCATTTAAAAAGAATTGGATAAAATACTTTTCTTTTCACAACAAATCATAATCATGAGACTATTTTTTTATATAATCAGTGGTATGTAGAAAAAATGTAGTAATGTCGAAAAAAATTACATTAATACGCATTTTATTTTTGAATAAAACTATACAGCATTAATCTGATTAAGCTAAAAACCAAATCACGATATGTGTTATTTATTCGTTCATGAAGGCTGCTGATATTAAAGGATTTGACTGCACATGTTTTCTGATACTGTATGAAACACTGTTATCGTTAAACTTGGTCAAAAGGCCAAAGTCACAGAGAGCGAAAAAAGTCTTTAAGCTGGATCACTTTCTTCCTCAGTTTAGGAAGTTTAGGGGCAGTCAGACACAGGAAGGGGGTGTGGCTTAAGGTCCAACGTGATTTTAATGATAATATGTAAGGAATAAAACAGTGTGGTTCTGTTACAGTAAAATCCCGAGGGTGGTGTGAGGGTGGTCTAAAGAGGAGTTACTGTTACCAACCCATAACTGCAAGTTTATTTCTATTATACCACAGCAAAGAACAGCATTTGGTATATTTTATCCATTTATAGTTACAGATGATGTGGTGTAATGACCGTCAAACAAGTTCCTGTCATCACTTACATTAGAACAACTATAAAACGGCATTCCCTCACCAGCCTCTATTTTTATCTCTAAAAAAGCATTTACAGAGCAAGTGCAATGTGTAAACTCCTCTGTCCTGAAGATTTTCCTGTGTTGGAAAACTTACAGTTATACCTTTACGTCTGACTGTTAGACAGCTCTGACCTATAAACATTTCCTTACAGAAAACTAAACCATAGCAACAGTTGTGCATGTTTTTCTTCGATCCAATTATGTTGAATGTCCGCTGTGAATCTGTTACTATAGAAATGATAACACATTAGAATAAGCGCTTTTATATCAAACCTGTGATTTGAAGCGGCACTACTGTGACAGCTGCTGTTAATGAAAATGAATCAACACCTTCAGACCAATCAGAATTCAGAAATTCAGAAGGCTCTGTGAGGGGAGTGTGTGATGCAAAACCGAAGACTATAAGAAAGAAGGAAACTTCAGACTCCAAGCATGCCCTGTCTTGATGATACACCTGAGGCTCCATGACCACATGTAGTTTGCAGCCAAATATAAAGAAAAGAAGAGGGTGCGAAAATGATCCCTTTATAAAAATGTAGAGCTGGCAGAGTACTGAAGGAGTATGCTGAGACAAAATACGAGACAGGAGTGGAGGTTTCCTCTGTATCCATGGCAACCAAACAGATGCTGTGAAACGTTTCGGGTTACAAGGGTCCGAGAATTGATCCCCTGAGCCGATCGATCGGACGTGAGACACTATACAAAACACGAGGCAGGCGAGCCACAGTGAAGTGTGTGTTCATGGGTTTTAGATCATGCACACTAATGTAGGAATGGTGTCTACTTATATAAATGTCTATATATTAATTATATATAAGGGCAGGGCAACTTGAGCATTTTTTTTCTCATCCTGAGCTGCTCACATGCTGCAGAAACAGATGCTGAAAAGGACAATAAGGATTTTTTTTTTTTTTAAATAGACAAAATAAAAGCAAGGTGGAAAAATGAGAGATGAAAAACATCTACCTGTGTTAGTTTATTCTCCACAGCATCTTGCCTGATGGATGAGGATATTCCTTTCCTCTCTCCTCGTTTGTACTGCTGCTTCCTCTGGGTGTGTTAATGTCAGAGTGTACTGGGCTTGCGTATCTCTCTCTCTCTCTCTCTCTCTCTCTCCCTGCCGCCCCCCTCCTCTATCTCTCTCTCTCTCTCTCTCTCTCTCTCTCTCTCTCTCTCGCTCTCTCTCTCTCTGCAGCGCTCCCCCCACCGTGCATCATGGCTGCCCCTGCATCCTCCGCCCACCTCCCCAAGTGTGTGTGTGTGTTTGTGTCTGAGAGAGAGAGAGAAAGAGAGAGAGACGTGATAAAAAAAAAATGAGCTTTCTCGGGGGGTGGGGGGAGAGTGGGTGGGGGGGGGGAGTCATGGCCCTTCTCCTCCTGTGTCAAAAGCCACCACAGCTAACTAGGGTGCCTAATTAGTCCGATTAATGCCGCTCACACACTCACTTGCTGTGCACGGAGCTAAAAAAAGGACAGGAGAGAAGAGAAGAGGAAAAGCTCTCTCTTTCTCTCTGGAAGCATCTGTTAGAGAACCTGAGCGAGAGGGAAATCCCATAAAGTCTGCAGTCTGCTCTGCATGACGAGGTGTAAAACGATGCCATACGCGACTCTCGTCCAGCTGCAGCGCTGCCACAGGAGGTGTCACAGACAGAAAATGTGGTAGAAATGTGATTCTACTTTGGGACGGCGTGCAAATTATTCATCCGTCAAGACGGAATATGAAAGGAACACGTGCACGACTAAAGCACAGGTGAAAACTACTCGACCTGTGAGCCAAGGATATTGGATGCATGATAGATATCTAACCAGCTGAGATACTGAGAATGAAAACAGGAAATTATTTCCTACCACCGGATTGTATTTTAAAATCCTTTTGGCACTCTGCTAAAAGGAACGTTATCAGAATGTTCAGTAACATATTTGACAGTTCCAAGAAGATTGGGCTGCATTACAAATATACTGTAGGGTTCCTGCGATGTTCAGAAGCTGTGATCTAACGCTGGTTTGCTTGACCATGTTTTAAAACATGACTCAGATCAAATTTCGACTTACAATCCTCAATTAGCAGAACATTTTCTGAATGTTACATTTCGAGTAACCGTTGGTTCTAAGAGTCTAAGAACCTGTCCGATTTTCTGGGTGTTTTCCTACAACACTGAGGCAATATGGAATTCAATTTGTGCCAATAATATTGAACGTAATTTTTCGAGACAATATACAGTGAGAAATAAGAAAAACACTCTGAAACTTAAAACAGTGAACTCTGTGGCAGAAATGTAACATGGTCTTCAAATAAACAGCATTCTTTTTTTTAACCGTTTTCTAAGCTTCCTTTTCGCTAATCATGGTTTATGAATGTGCTGCCACATGAGATTTCATTTACGCTTTCAAACTTTTCGTTTACACTCTGCAACTTGGCGTTTGCCAAATCTCTCATGTGGGCGGGTTTAACAGTGATGTGCGCTCACTGGCTAGTGAAATTTGGATGGACAGCTCCCTGACCTGAAAGTGGAGACTTCAGTGTCGATTTTTAGGAAGCATTCTGGATGCGGTTCTCTGTATACAATCCTGTGAAAAAAATTTATCGTTGGCTTTTTTGACATATTTGGACAAGCAAACATTTGATCAATTTTTTTAAACAGTGCTTATTAATGAAGTTGTTATACTTGAACAAAACCACAAGGAAAATTTGCTTTTACAATCATTTATTCTGCAGAAATATCAATAGGTGTGATGTTCTTCTGTGGAAAAAGCAAGTACACCCTTGGCCTCAGAAGCTAGTATTAGCCCCTTTAACTTTCATGAAAAGTTACGTTCAGTACTTTTGGCACAAATTCAATGAGGCAACATTTAATTGATAGCAACAACAACATTGCCATAATGTTAGTTCGTATCTAACTGGTCCTCATTTAACAAATATGTAATAACATTGGGCCTCATTTATCGATCTTTTAGTAAAGTTGTGTGTAAATGTTTACATAAACCAAACCAAACTATGAATTTCCATCGGATTTCCAAAAGTTTCAGAAACATTTATTTTCTTTGTATTTGCGTGTGTATTTTCATGAGTACCAATCACCCGTAAATTACCTTTATTCATTTGCATGTAGTGATACCTACAAAACTCCAAAAAAATATTTTTTTAAAGTTAGGGTTAGGTTTAGTACACAGCTGTGAGCACGACATGATCGATCGGGGTAAAGCCTGAAAAAACAGAAACAGAAGCGGTTTGACTCAAAATGAACAAAAAAAGCTTGAAAATAGACATGGAAATTATTTTGGTTCACTACTATGCCAATAAAATATTTAATAATATAAAATATTAATAATACTAAGCAAGTGCTAAATCTTCTCTCAGCTGACGCTTTGTTTTTTTGTTGTTGTTTTTTTTTACAGCTATGCACAGAGAGAGTAACTCATCCTCCATTTATATGGTGCCATTTCTTGTCATAATTGAATGATTAGTTTTATTTGTCTTAATTTATGCAGTGAGTTTGTGTTGGCTCACGTTCGTTAACTAGTGCCAATAATATAAAAGGACAAAATGTCAAAACGACAAAAAATGAGGGTGTGTTTTTAATAAAGACTGCAAAGCCCTTCTATAAGTCGTGATTAGGGATGTCTGCTAAATGCTGTAAACATAATAAGAATAAGCAATTTAATCCTGACAGTATATCCCATATATAAAAGTGCAGTAATCCATGCAAATGATATGATCTGCAGTCGACCAAGACAAGGTTTACATTAGTTAGTCTTCTTAGGCGTAAATTTGCACACACTCAGGAAGTCAGGAAATTTCCAAATTTATTGGATTTTCATGAATACCTGATTGATTGTGTAAACGTTCATACGAAAGATTTAAACATAAATCCCATTGTTAATGATGCCCATTGTGTGTAACGAATTTCTTTCACCAAACCAAACTACAAATTCCAGCCAGATTTATAAGTTTTCATGGCACAGCGGATTTGCATTTAGAGACACTATCAAAAATCCATAACAGGCCAAACTCGCAGAGAGCTGAAAACGACAAAATGACAATTAAATAGTGAGTACCTCAATCTTCCAGTAATGCAGCTCAGCCATTGCAGCGTGTGGGCTACCATAGACACACAATAACTTTCTAATTACTTTCTAACTGCAAATAAGACTAGATCCTCCATTAGGACAAAAGCAATGCCACCCTATAAATGAAAAAACAAAAAACATATCCTGCCCTTTTAGTGTCTGTAAACATTAACAAATACCAGGATAAGTAGATAAGTAGCTATTTGCCTAGCATACTTTCACATGGAGTTGGTTTAAAGTAACATTGAGCACACAATTTACTTTAAAAGTACATTTTGATGTTAGCAAACACAGTCCACTGGACAAAAAACACTGTGGATCCATCATGAACCTAACAGACAGGCTGGCCCTGATCATTGTTTCTGGTGCTACATGATAGCGAACATATGAGGGTTAGTAAACAATCCCTACTTATTTCTGCTGTCAGGATTACATGTCCACAATCCTTCTCACACTGTCAAGTACTTGGTGGAATAAATTCAGCTAATTCATTTTCATTTGGCAAGAAGCAGGCAGAAATCAATTGGGGAAATGGCTTCACAGAGTAACTGAGGTCACCACAGAATTCCCAGCGGCCATTCAGGCTCTTAAATATATGTGCTGTCATGGGATGTGGACAAATTACCCTTGAGACACTGGCTTGAAATACACCCTCGAATGCAGTGTAAAAAAAAATAGCAAAGTTGTTGATTATATCACTACATCATGGCTTGTGGTATTTAAAAAAATATATATTTATTGGTCTGGTTATTCATTTGTATCTTTTTTTGTCGTTTCAATGCCACAAATGATCCCCACTCTCACAGAGAACTGTTAAATCGCCTCTGATCGGTTAGAATCTCCAGAGTGCTCATTTGTCTATTGCAAGTTTTGGCTATGTCGGAATTGCAAAGGCTAACAAAGGCTGCAATAACAATTAACAAACCTTTATACCACAGCGTAGTTAAATTCTGAATTCTGGATTATTTTTGTATAACAGCACAATCTGAAGTGTGTTATTCTGCTTATATCACAATGATTTGCCTATTTTTCCAATGTTTAATTTATTAATGTATGGCAGGTCATACTTTTTAACGCTTTATAGTTAGATTTAATGTTGTAGAACGTTCGGGAGACAAGTTAATTCCCGTTATCATTTATGGTCATTCCCTCACCAGCATCCCAGCATCTCCCTCTCTCTCTCTCTCTCTCCCTCTCTCTCCCTCTCCTCTCTCTCTCTCTCTCTCTCTCCCTCTTCAACCACGCTGTGGTATAATTTTCTATGGCAGCAGCTATGACAGTTGAGAAGCTGCAAATCACAGATTTAAATTAATGCGGTCATTTAAATATGTTATCGTTTCTGTAGTACGAGCTCATTCGCAGACACTTGTATAGTACTATCTATATAAAATCTATAACGAAAAAAACGTGTGTGACTGTTGAATTGGTAAAGTTTTCTGTAAAGAGTTGTTAATTTATGGAAGGAGTCTCCAGTGTCAACACTCTCAGAGGTAAAACTGTAACCTCAGGTTTTCCAACATGGGAAAGTCTTCAGAGCAGAGAGGTTTATGCATTGTGGTTTCTCAGTAACATGAGAACTTGCTTTTTTTTTTTATCTTATTCAAGAGAGAAAAAGAGAGGCTGGTGAGGGAATGACTGTTTACAGCTGCTATAATGTAAGTGATAACAGGAAATCAGACATTGCACTGCATGGAATATAACTGTATATGGATAATAGGTATGATATGCCATGCATTCTTTAATATTAATTAATTGTTTAAAATTTTAATTGTTGGCAAATTTCTGTTGTATAAAAGGAATAAAACCTGGGGACCTGCAACACATGACCCATGTCAATTAAACAGGTTATTAGAGGTGGTTAAAGGTTGTATTGTTAACTTTAATGTTAAATATGACTACTGATGGGAGTCAGTATAATATAACCTTCCGTGAACAAACACAGTTTCTGAGTTCAGTCATGAAGAAATGGATCGATCAGAGATGCAGGGGGTCAGAGCCAAGATGGCCGAAGAGCTGGAACAGAGCTGCATTAAACGTCTCCTCCAGTCGATGCAATGGAGAGGATAATAAGGTTATAGGAGCAATCTGGGTCTGCTGGAAGAACACAGAGTCTAATTCTGAGTCTAATTCTATCAGGAAGGAGCAGCCCAGAGCTCGAATCATGCTTTCAGCCCCTCATCCTTCACGTCCACGTCCACATTCACGCCCTGCGCACTGCAGAATCCTGAAGCCCTCAACTCAAGCGTTTGTTTGGATTTGCTAATTAACTAGACTGCTCCTCTCTCGCCACCATTATTAGTCTCTATTAATTATCAGGTACTGTCATTATATTCATGACTGTTATTATCCTCCAACCAATTACACCAACAAGGCTTCAACCGCGCCCCACTGTTTGTTCGGTGGTGGTATCGCCGTGACGGCAGAAAGGGCGGGAAGAGGCACAAGGTCACTCGTCAGCAATGAGTGACACTCTCTCCACACTGTCATGGCAGGTTGCCTGGCAACCAGCTGAAATGATGTAGAGATCACACGTGATTCAAAAGTGATTCGTTACTGCATCTTATGAACAACAGCGTTTGATTAAGTCTGGATGTAAGCCAGGTTTTGCATGCTCATCATTTTCCACACTCTATTTCAAACAAAGGATTTGTACACTGTACCCACCTACCACCCACACACACTTCCCCAACCATCATCATATGTTTCCACTGTCAAATGCAATCAAATGGTGCATGCTCAAAAGTTTTTAAAAAAATTAAAATGTTTGGCCAATGTCTCCTTAGATGAGGTGTGGTGTGGAATTTTATGTCTCTGATCTACACTTCAGGATCTTCAGATATACAAATTGAGTATGGACATAAGTGGAAAAACCATTTCTAATAGGAAAACACTTGTACGGTTCTACATAGAGCTGTTACAGGTTCCCAAAGTGGGACAGTTGAAGAACCCTTAGATGTACCACAAAAAACTCACAGCTGTCATTTCAAACTCATGGATTTGTTTTTGTGTGTTGGTCAGTGATATAAAATCCCAATTAAAATCAATTTTTATTCCAGATTCCAGAACTTCAATTATGTACACCTCATGTACAGGTACATTAGTGGAATCATTAGTACCTTCTTAACACCATCAGGGCAATAATTAAGAAATTCCAGTCAACTGGAAATGTTATGAATCAACCTGGAATTGTACATGTGGCTATATTGTCTTAGTGCACTGTGAAGAGGACGGTTCGAGTGGCCAAAAAATCTCCAAGGATCACAGCTGGAGAATTGCAGAAGTTAGTTGTATCTTGGGGTCAGAAAGTCTCCAAAACTACAATCCGATGTCACCTACATCACTACAAGTTGTTTGGAAGGGTTTCAAGAAAAAAAAACTCTACTTTCATCCAAAAACAAACTCAAGCGTCGTCAGTTTGCCAGACACTACTGGAACTTCAAATGGGATTGGGTTCTATGGTCAGATGAAACCAAAGTAGAGCTTTTTGGCAATAAACACCAGAGGAGGTTTTGGTGCACACAGAGAGGTAGCCATATGGAAACGTACCTCATGCCCACGGTTAAATATGTTGGTGGCTTATTGTTGTGAAACATATTGATGGAATCAGATACAGACATACAGACGTATGTGTGTGTTTGTGTGTGTGTGTGTGTGTGTGTGTGTGTGTGTGTGTGTGTGTGTGTGTGTGTGTGTGTGTCAGCAGAATTAAGATAACAAGAAATTAATGAATGTCTGAATTTCACATAATATGTGAAATGTACTTCTAAACATAGTAAATATCATAAACCCTGCTGATAAGGTTTTTTTCTTATTATTTTAGGAATTAAAATTAAAAAAGTTACAAGAACAGAGCTGTGCTCAGAAATGAGTTGTTTTCATTCATATGTGGATTAAAAGCAGTAATAAAGCATGAAGCTTGTTGTTATGACATGCTGCTAAATCTAACTCTACTCTGTCCTCTCTCTCTCTCTCAGCCTATATAACTGTGGGGGAGACGCATAAAATAATTGAAATGTCAACTCGAACTGGAGGACAATATACTGTGATACAATAACAAAACAGGTTCATTTGTATTTTCATACACTTGTAATATAATAAAAGTTCAACATATACTTCAATATCCCTTTTTTTCTATATCCCTTTTTTTTCTTTGAAACCATTTTTTGATAGGAAACTAGTTGAGGTGCTGATGACATGAGACAAAAATATTAAATGGCAATGAGCAAGATGTAATAGTGGTATTTTTTGTTACATTTATGTTGCCATTGGTTTGTGAAGGTTAAAATATTAATTTAACAGCTCAGTGTTGAGTTTACTATTTCAATTCCAAATCTTTTTTCAATTTAATTGCTTTCTGAACTCGGCCAGACTCGACTCGGACTTGGCCATTAAGGACTCGGACTTAAGTCCAACTCGGCCCCATTTGGACTCGGACTCGATTGGTTAGGGACTTGGTCTCGACTCAAACTCGACAAGCGTGGACTCGGACACAACACTAATATAGACACAAACGTCCAATTTCAGGTTGATTCTTAACATTTCCAGTTGACTGGAACTTCTTAATTATTGCCCAACCATAATCCCATGTTTCCACTGTCAAATGCAATCAAATGGTGCATGTTCAAAAGTGGAAATGGGCATTTTCAATGCTTGTGCTACTTTCTTATAACCACTTCCCATTTTGTGAAGCTCAACAACCTTTTGCCGCACATCACAGCTATATTCCTTGGTCTTGCCCACTGTTATGAATGACTAAGGGAATTTGGCCTATGTGTTACCTCATATTTATACCCCTGTGAAACAGGAAGTCATGGTTGAACAATTTCCTGTTTCTAGTCCTGTACCCAGGTGTACTAAAAAAAATTAAAATATCAATATATATGTAATGCAATGAGTATACTTCAAATATATTTTTCTCATATGAATTCACAGGGGTGATAATAGGTGGTGCACACCTATATTCAACAAAGATTTCTTTTTTTTAATAAGTCTGTATTATGTTTGCAATTGTTTGAATTCCAGGAGAGCAGAGTATTTTTGTGAATTGTTTTAGCAATAGATCAAAAGGTTAAGCAATAAAGACAATTTTTCACAGCCTTCTTTGCTCATATTTACCAAGGGTGACAATATTAGTGGAGAGCATGTTTATATATATATTTCTTTTCTCTTTATGAAGGCATATGTCTCCTTGTTAGATGCACGTAAAGGTCATTAAATAGGATAAATAAATAAATGAACCTTTGGTCCTTTCCTACACCTGAACTCACGACATGGACGCAGGAAGATTCAGAGACATTGCCACATAACAATGTCGCATCACTTTTCCTGCAGCTATTAAAGCTTGTGACCGCATGCACCGCTGCGGTCAGTCGGTTTCCCATCGCCCGTCTGCCCTGCCCTGATAGTGGGATGGTTGCCAGGGCAACGGTGGCTCCCAACATCACACCACTTGTCACTTGGGACCCTGGAAAAGCCTTTAGCCTCCTTTTTTGCTGTCATTTTGGTTTACATTCCCCTTTAACACATACAGAGGTGTAGCTACAGGACAAACGATGCAGAAACGAGCATGGACCCCTAAAATTGAGAGGGTCCCCAAAAACCAGATGCTAGAAAATATCAGATGTCATAATGCAGGAAACCAAAAGGTCAGTATACTGTGAATTTCAGGAACCCAGCTTTTCAAGGGCCCCATCTCGTTAATCTGTAAGTTGTGTGAGTTTGATTAAACGAATGCATGATGTTAAAATGAAGGACTTTACAATCAGGAAGGTTGACGAGGAGGAAAAAGATCAAAACATGGAGTGTGGTGGGGAGATTTCTTTATATTTGCGAAAAAAAAAAGCACCAAAAGGAATTGCAATGTAAAGTTCTTCAAACTCACTAGCGATTTGTAGAGCTGCTTCTGCTGCCTCAGTGTGGCCACCTCAAGCTTCAGGGTTCGGTTCGTCTCCTCCAGAAGGTGGAATCGGTTCACGTTGGACAGGTGGAGAGGCAGGACCTCGTGTTTCAGCTTCAGGAAAAAGATCGAACAGAGTGTATTGGAATTATTCAATGCACTGAATAGTTACAGGTGCTGTCAAGCAGAAGTCCATCAATAAGAGCTAAATGAGCATGCCCCTGTAAGAAGGAGCCACAGATCCACTCCTGAGCCTGAGGCTCAGATGGGAGCTGTTCATAAAACCAAACAGCAGCAATCAGACAAATCAATGTTCACAGGAAAAGTCGTTGGGATGTCTGAGCATTTTCACTGCTGCTTACCGACTCTGTGTGTCTGAGACACTGTGCTGCTGCCAGAAATAAAAGTGTGGGCGAGCTTTAGCTCTGCTTTGGGAAAGCTGCACTCACAAAACTACTCAATTTTCCACCCATGTCCATTACTGATCATTTATTCATGACTATTATTTGGCTTTGTAAAAATGCTGCCAGGAGGACTTCAGTAACAGAGCGCTCATGCTTTCAGCTTCAGAAGGAACACAGGGAATGGAAAAAAACAAGACAACAGAATTTTAAAATAGAGCTTTCAATAAAATATACAGACTCGAAGCAGCATTACAAACATCATCTGTGTCTGAAATGAGGGTGAGAGTGGAAGGGGAAACTCCCTCACATGCAGCAAAGAAAAGAACCTTAAGAGAAACCAAGTAAATGAGACCTTTTAGCTGTACTCATGTTTGACTCACATGAATCAAAGACTGCTTAGGCTGAATGTGATGATGTCACATGATGCATCTTGGTCCAAATCTGCGTTAATTTTGAAAAATTGCAAGGTCCTCTGAACATAACATGAGTTTTCTTGATTTTGCATTCATTTCTGGGATCGCAAAATCATGGAGGGACTGACTGTAAGAAAAAAATTCTTGTTTTCTAAAAATTCTAAACATTTTCTATAAATTCTAGTTTAAATGGAGTAAAGGCTACTGGGTTAATGGCTAGTAATGAGGATAGTAGTCTACAAGTTATCACTAAAACCAGTCAGAATAAAATAATCGTGTATTAGTTTAAATTTAACGGGATGCTTTAAAAAAAAAAAAAAGCGTTGTTCATAATAAATAATCAATCAAAGTGGATGGTACCATGAGCTTGAAAACGTGGCCTACTAAGTTTCTAATAAGTAACTAACTGACAATATGAGTTGTATATTCACTAATAAGTAAATATATAACAAGTATATAATATTTATGGAAGAAGTCTCGGGTGTGTTTGAAGTGTCCTGAAGTGTTTGCTGTCTCTTATACCACAGCAATTTGACAACTATTGCAATTTTTTAATAAATTAAAAAGCAGTACATTATACTTTGTATCCAGTTACATTAAATGCTGTGGAACATCCATGAAAACAAATTGCTTCCTGTTATCAGCTATAAGCAATTGGCTTCTTAAAAGCCCCTTGATTTTCTCTCTCATGAAGATAATACGGTAAGGATAATAAGATAAACCGCAGCTTGTGATGTTACGGAGAAAGGATTTATAAAAGAAAGTGTAAACTCCTCTGTCATGAAAATTTACTGTGTCAGAAAACTTAAATTTATAGCTTTACCTCGGTTACAAAGTACTGACACTGGAGACTCCTTCCATAAATGTTAAGTAAAATAGAAAACTTCAACATAACAATTAAATGTATTTCTGTATTAAATAAAAACAGATTTTTTTTTAATCAGTATATATAAAGTGTCTACCATACAAGGCACTGTGAATGAGTTACTGTAGAAATGATCATATAAAAGGTTTCATTTTCTTTTTAAGCTTTATTGATAGCATAAAAAAATCAGCAGAGAATATTCTGGAATGGTGCCATACTTTCCTTTACGACTGAACTGATTTTTGTAAACTAAAGCATCCGAACTTTAACGCAGAGCTAGTGTCCTAAGGAGCTCAGCATGCTGGGGGTTTTTATGACTATAAGAAGTAGCTGGATCTCAGATCTCCAGCTTACTAGCTGATCCCTTCATCCTCATCCCTGCTGGAGATTGTCCTTCAGCTGAACTAGACACTCAGTTTGTATTGCTATTCTGCATTGCGCTGAAAATTCAGTCCACAGGGTGTCCTGTTGACTTCCTAAGCACCAAATGTTGCTTACGGGATGGAATTTAAGCCGTTTCACCATGTCAGGAAAGTAATGCAATATATTGACACTAAACTATTTTCCAATCTCAGAACCCTTCAACTGAAGAGACAACAGATCAGACAGATTTCTTCAACTTCTTGGTGTATGTGTGTGTACCCTACATAAACCCAGCAAACTCCTACACCATGCTACAATCACTCACAAGATTGGCAGCCTGTTGGTTTTCCAGTTGGCAATTGTACAGCTCTCATGAAATCATCACACCAACCAGCACGGAGCCCCAGAATGAGCCAGTGAAGCTAGCTGCTCCAACACATAGATAATTAAACATTTAACAAATAACATTTCAATCCAGAAAGCAACTAAGAAGATTTTTAAAACTATTCATCACTCCTAAGGGTTAAATCCACCCCCTAAGTTTTAGATGAAAAACAATCAATGCACTGATTTCTTTGCTGCATTAAATTTGCGACATATGATGGGGTTATTTTTAACAGAAAGCCACAGGGTCGTCATCAGGAAGCATCTGATGCATCGCAATGATAGACAGCATTACATTCTCTTACTAATGGAAAAGCTCTAGCAGTGTACAAAGACAAAATTGCTTTCTCCATCACTTCATCACAGGTAATGACATTCCTACATTGTACAGCCCCTGGTTGGAAAAACGTTCCTCTGCAGATTGCGTGTCACAAAACTGCCAACTTTTCATAAATTCCACATGAATAAATTCCTACAATTTTTTCCTCACCCAAGAGATGGTTGGAAAAGGGAACAATGCATGGGAGCACACACATCCAAAAACACATATACATATCATGTTACTGCTAACAAACTGCTATATGTCCCTACATGCTTCCTGGGGGTGGGGCATATACATTCTAGAGAGTATTTCTTTGGGGAAAAAAACACAAAACTAGCAAAGGTTGTGTTTTCCCAGAAGTGACAAACCTTAAAATCTCCAAAAGTATATTTCTTTTTTTTTTTTCTTCAAGATATTATATCGTACTAGTGTCCATATCACTAAGGAGCAAGTACAAAAGGCTCTGAAACACCAAATACTATAATAATAGGCAAAACTTCAATAAATCAATAAAATAGTAAAATTAAGAGCATGAAAGGATTCATATTTTTAAAGAACTTTTTCATAAAAATAAAACATTCTTAAAAGTAAAAAGAAAATTGTCTGATGATTTTGTCTGGAGCTGCAACATCCAACTAAACAATATCATTGGTAACACCGCTAATAAAATATATTTGGCAATAAATATTGTAAGCAATCAGTTAGCTTGACTGCTAGTTATATGGCCATCAACATTACTATTTGAAATCGGCTGCACAGCAGAGACGTACAGTACGAGCCAAAAAGGCAAATACACAGTATAGAAGCAGTTTTGCTGCATTCGAGGTGAAATTGCAACTTGTAATTCCCCTCCTACAACCAGAACAAACCATCGAAAATGCCACCTCAACTTGGGGTAGTCTTCTCAACTACCAGTTCTTTCCCTGTTTACAGAGTTACGTCAAATCAAAATTTCCCATTCTCTCCTTTTCAATTAGTTTATAGCAGTATTGGCTTTAGATCAGTTAACATACAGACACAGTGCTTGCCTGGTTAAATCTATAACACTGACCACACTAATTGCTGTTTTGAGAAGATAATCATCATCAACATTAGAGTTATCACCAATGTTAGCCAGCTAGCTTGTTGCTAAACTACTTGCAATGGTCTGCTGTTTATGCTGATCTGCAATTTTAATCCAAAATGTTGCATAATATTTAAAGTTCACTATAGTAGAACAGTACCAATAGCTTTTTTTTTATGAGCTTTACATGCTCTGACAGAGCAAACAAAAGACAAAGGGTGTGTCTCAATCTGCTCCCTAGTTCAGTAGTCAGGGTTCTGATCAGGGAGTCGTCCATTTTAAGGGCTGTCTCAATTGCAAAATCCTTCCAGTGCTCTAAAAAATCCCACAATGCACCACAAAACCCAGGGATCATCGATGCTCACGATGTTCCCTTACTGGAAATGACATCATGTTTTCCTGAAGCCTCTCAGCTTGAAAAAAAATGGCGGACGAACTCTCACTAAACTTCCGGCTACAAATGTAAGTAGCTTGTTATCGTTGTTGTAGCTCTCAAATGATTACTTACGTTAGAGATTTTTTTAACTTTATTTGACACTCTACATATAATTTGTTTGAGTCTAACGACTTTTAAGTGTTGAATGATTTTTTTAATCCACTAGCTTGCCTGTGATCCTGCTGGACATATTAGGACAGAAATATGTGCGATTAAGCTAACAAATTTATGACATATAAAACGTAAATATTTTTATGTTTTTTATTTTTGGTGAAATTTTACAATGTGAATACGTAGTCATGTTGCGGAAAATTGAGTTATCAGTGTCCCAATGTGTAGTGAGCCACAGTCCTTAGCAGTGCCCGAACTCATATACATGATATACTGATTCATGATCTACTGAACTAGGGAGCTGATTGAGACATACCCACACTTTCATGGTGGCGTCCATGTTTTTCTTCTACTGTGAAAGGGACAAATTACCAACCAGCAAATAGTCTTCTGTTCAATAGCCACTTTCTGGACAGTGCATGCACGATATCACTCATCCTGAGCCAGCGGTAGCCTGAGAGCTTTTCTATATTGAGCAAACCATTATGTACAATGTTACATATTTCCATCCATCCATCCGTCCATCCATCTTCTATACCGCTTATCCTCTCAGGGTCGCGGGGAAACCTGGAGCCTATCCCAGGGAGCATCGGGCACAAGGCGGGGTACACCCTCGACAGGGTGCCAATCCATCGCAGAGCAATGTTCCATATTTGATGTTCATTATTGACAGGCTAATCGTGCCCATTTCATTCACCAATTCAATAAATCAAACTCATAATGGGCTGATTAATCAGTAATATATATAGCTGTTAGCTGCAGCACTCATTTTGTTTATGCCACAATTAACTACATCATTATTTCACAACACACAAAAAAAATCCATCGAAACATTATTTAGAGATAGTATTACATTGTTTGTTTAAGAGTAAAGCACTGTTTTTAAGCTAAAGCATTTAATATAATGTCTGGGTTACTCATGTAACCCTGTTCCCTGAGAATGGAGCAAGACGTTGTGTGAGCTTCACACTGTAGGAACGCTTCCACGTGTGATCGGAGTCTGTGTAAAATGACGCTAATTTATTACTTGCCACGTTCAGGTCATTGCATGACCATAAAACGCGCCTGTAAACCCCGTCATCAGTTTCTCTTTGTCTGAAGCGAAGACGGAATTATAAGCACATTCCAGTGTGACAAAGCTACGCAACGTCTCATTCCCTTCTCAGGAAACAGGGTTACATGCGTAAAACAAACGTTCCCTTTCAAAGGGAACTCAACGTTGTGTGAGCTTCACACTGTGGGAACGAGTATACTCACTCCATCGTACTGAGGATATGACCTGTCCCCAAAAGGTCTGTGTCTGAGGGTTACTGCAAGACACTCGAGCCACCCCCCCCACCCCCCCCCCCGATTTTGCTGCCATTGATGGAGAGAGGTAGCTTGCAAGTGCCTCCTCAGCTTTCAGCATAGCAAAATAACCATACTGTTTATTCCCCACGATGGCCGAATAATCCGTTGTCGCAGGGTTATAAACAAGGTTTTCCCCAGAAGCGTGATACTTCATGGTGTATTTCCGGGAAAACTTGGAGTTTTCTGCAGTGTGCGCGCTCTCCTTCTCACTGGCTCCCGGTACTGCCGAGTCAGAGCCAGGGGAAAGAGCAAGAGATAGAGCAGTGCTCATTTCCTCCAGATCCATACGGGACCAACAGGATCCCAGCTGGCTGACTGCCTCGACAGCGGCTGGCCCAAAGCCCTGTGGTCCCGAAACCCATCGCCCTTCAGCTGAGAAGCGAGAGAACCAAGATGCTTCATGGATTTTTTTCACAATTAGTGCAGTCAGCCCCCTCAAGGGCTGCTGCAGCATGCTCCACTCCCATAAAATGATGCGCTGGCTCCCCCCTCTGGCTCCTCGGAGTCAGAGACGGGGGATTGACTCTCCATACCAGAAGGAGAAGTCGCTTTGTGAGCTCCAAAACCCAGAACCAGAGGGTCGGATCTGGAGGAAAGAGCAAGAGATAGAGCAGCACTCATCTCCGGTTCCCCCTCCAGATCCATACAGGATCTGAGCCGGTTGGCTGGCCCAGAATCCAGAGTCCTGATTTTCAGCTGAAGCGAGAGAGCTGAGAGCGGAGCCGCTTCATTGTGAAGCGTTCACAATGAGTGCAGTCAGCTCCTCAAGTGCTTTTGCAGTATGCTCCACTCCCATACACTTCACATAGAAAATGTGTCCATCTCTCTCTGTAAAATACATATATATATATATATACATATATATATATATATATATATATATATATATATATATATATATATATATACATACATGTATATATATATATATATATATATATATATATATATATATATATATACATATATATATATACACACATATATATTATATATATATATATAAGGTACATAGGCTATATGCTGTTTTGGTGTATAAATCATAACAGATGCTAGAGAGAAAAAAACCATGTCTTATATTCCTGAAAATACGTTTAATTACAGGCAAATATTTGTAAATGGACTGAGTTCAGACTCATCAGTCGCTCTGGTGGTGAGCCATCATGAGAACAGACTGCAGTAACTGTGAAACATGGCTACAGTCCACACACAAATACACACATGCACATACACACACACACACACACACACACACACACACACACACACACACACACAGTGTAATATGCCAGTCTTTATAATAACACCTATACAACAGGTGTGAATTCAACTAGTTCTAAATATTACCTGGATGTGCTCTCACGCTCTCTCTCTCTGTCTCTCGTTTACCAGTCCATAGGATTTCAACAGGATTTCACTGAGTTTTTCTGTGATTGTTGCAGCCGAAAATGCTTGATTCTGCTGTGGCTTTTTTTTTTTAATTTGCGATGCAACTTGTGGAGTTTTTTTGTGCGTTTTTGCAGAAAACTACTTGAATTGGCGCAATTGAAATGCCCAAAATAGATTTGCATGGTCTTTAACAGTGAAGTTTGTTGTTAAATGAGACCCCTCAGCTATACTCATGTTCGACACACATGAATCAAAGACGGCTTTGGCTGAATGCATGTTGTGATGACGTCACATGACGCGTCTTGGCCCAAATCTGTAGAAAATTTGCAGTAATTTTGAAAAATGGCAAGCTCCTCCAAATATTCCAGAGTTTCCTCGATTTTGCATTCATTTCTGCGATCGAAAAATCCTGGAGTGCCTGGTTTACAGGGCATGTTTGTACTTTCTACAGAAGATCTACTGTTTTATATAGAACATCCCAATCATCCCTGTTCAGAGCTGCTGTATTGTGCATGAAGCTTTTTATTCATTCATCTACAGTAACACTTTATCCTGGTCAGGGTAGGCAATCGTTTTAAGCATGTTTTTAGGAGGTGGAGGAAACCGGAAAGTCTGGAGGAAACCCACACGGACACGTGGCAAACATGCATAACTCCCAAGCTCAGGCTCGAACCAGGGACCGTGGAGCTGTGAGACGGCAATACTTCCCCCTGCAGCACCATGCAGCTTTAATGCATTATTAATATGGACATATTTTATACATATTTTATAAACAACCCGGGTAATAATTAAAACCAGTCACAAATATTGTGCACAAATGGAGCCTGTTCAAATTCAACTGATAGCTCGAGCAGAAGCGGTTATCATAGGCGTCTATTTGGGTAGAGGAGATGGAAGGGTTGGTCCTGTCTCCTAATGATGGGATCAGGAGAGAACTGTGTAATGTACACCCTGGCAAAAAAAAAAAAAAAAAAAAACAAGGGGGAAAAAAAAGATAGAAAATTAGGTTTTGAAATCTAATCAGCTACTTGTTACCATAACTGTTGGGCATTTTTGAGCAACTCTGTTTTTACCATCTTAATTATGATTATCCTTTTTGTAGTATTTTTAGATCACGAGTAACGAGTCATTGGAGAAAAATTAACCCTCAAGTCTAATGATGACTGCACCCCCACTGCTAAATCCCTCACACACACACACACATACACACCCCAGTGTGAACGAGTGTGTGTGTGCCAGAGGCTAAGGAGGGGCAGGAGCATCATCGTTAACAGTTCAGCATCTCCATCTATCTCTCTCTCTCTCTCTCACACACACACACACACACACACACACACACACACACACACACACACATATTAGCAGTGCAACAGCTAGGTAGCACCTCATGCACATTCGAGCACATGCTCACCGCCTCCACATTTTAACAGTGTGTATCTGTGTGTGTGTGTGTGTGTGTGTGTGTGTGTGTGTGTGTGTGTGTGTGTGTGTGTGTGTGTGTTGTACGGTACCTCCAAGGTTGTAGCGTCCCCTCTTCTTTTTCAACCCTCTCACACCATCATCATCAGCTGCAGGCGTTGCGGCACCGTGGCAATGACGACATGTCTACGATCTGTGTGTGTGTGTGTGTGTGTGTGAGTGTGTGTGTGTGTGTGTGTGTGTGTGTGTATGTGTTCAGACCACTGCTGTGAGAGCATCTACAGGCTCTCAGGGAGCCAAAGCATGGAATTACTCACGCTTTCTCTCACTCTCTCCAGCCACTCACACACACACACACTAAGATATGCGCATGCTCGCACTCACAGATCTCCTGCCATCCTTATTCTCGCCTTCACACACACACACACACACACACACACACACGCACACACACGCACATACTGTATTAGTACTGATGTAGAAGCAGTATGTAGCGCTGGCATGAGCAACATTTCTGGTAGTTAAACTATGTTACAAAAATCAAAGATAAAAAGATCAGCAAGTCTGAGTACAAAAAAAATGGAAGAAAAAAAATTGTTATTTAATGAAAAGTTCATACATTTCGTAAATGGTCTTCTGTTAAATTATTCTTTTCTGTTTCTAGTTCTGTTTCACTCAGTATACAGGAAGCGCTCTACTGACTAGCTAATTAAAATTAAGTATAAGCACTAACTTGTTAGCCAACATTAGCTCAGGTAGCTAGCTGGATAAAAATATAGTTAAGAGAGCCCATGTTAGGTTAAAGTTTGTTGGACCTTCTTTATTCATAGGAAGGGCTTTTGTGAGTGGACTAAAATCTGGCATGTTCATGGTTTTTCATTACATTTGGACATTTCACAAATAGACATAGGTTGTGTTTTCAAATAAATCAGCAATTGGGTGGAGTGTTCCACCATCTTGGCAGTCTCACAACATCCCTCCAGTCTCTGAGCATAAGATAAGATATGATAAGATTACACTTTATTCATCCTGGAGGGAGCTTTCTTGCCAAAAGTTGCTCTATTAACAGTTTACAGAAGCAGCAGCAGACATGACTACAAAACAGCATGTGTAAAATAGAAAAATAAAACAATATAAAAAAATAAGCAATGTTTAATTCATTGTGTTTAACAAACATATTACATTAACCATTTAGAAATTAAAGCCTTTTTTTTTTTACAGAGTCCCTTCATATTTTTAATATTTGGATGCAAGTCCTTCACAGTCAATGACTACCTGAAGTCTGGAACCTATGGACATCACCAAATGCTGATTTTCCTCCCCTGAGATGCTTTGCTAAGCCTTTACTGCAGCTGCCTTCAGTTTTGTCTTCACTAAGTGAAAAGCAGCTCAGTTGCATTGAGGTCAGTTGACTGGCTCGGCCATTTAAGCACATTCCGTATCTTTGCCTTAAGAAGCTCTTGGGTTGCTTTCGGAGTTTGTTTTGGCTCATTGTCCAGCTGGACTGTGAAGCACCATCCTATCAGTTTTGCAGCAGTTGACTGAATCTGAGCAGAAAGTATAGCCCTATACACTTCAGAATTCATCCTGCTACTTCTATCAGCATTCACATCATCAATAAACACCAGTGACCCAGTTCCACTGGCAACCATACATACCCTAGCCATAACACTTCCTCCACTATGTTTGATAATTGATGTGATATGCTTTGGATCATGAGCACTTCCTTTCCTTCTCCATACTTTTCTCTTTCCATCATTCTGTTATAAGTTAACCTTGGTTTTATCTGTCCAAAGAATCTTGTTCCAGAACTGGGCAGGCTTTTTTTTTAATGATTTTTTAAAGATGTTTTATAGCAAAGTCTAATCTGCTATCCCTGTGATAAGTCTGGTTTGATTTTTTTCAGCCTAATGATGGCCTCCTTCACTTGCATCGACACCTCTTTGGATCGCATATTGAGAGGTCCCATGAGCAGCTACGAAATGCAAATTCAATGTTTGGAATCAACTTCAGACCTTTTATATACTTAATTTGTCATGAAATAACTAGGAAACTGGGTGCACCTGGCCAGGAAACTGCTTATCAGTCAATTGTCCAATTACTTTTGAGCCTGTGAAAATGAAAGGAGAAGGTAAAAATAAGACCTTAAGCTCAGCAGCCTTTCACTGTCTCACCGGTCTCTCACCATTTCTGCAGTGTCACACCGTCTCACCAGTCTCTCTCAGTCTCTCACCATCTCACCTGTCTATCACTGTCTCACCAGTCACACACCCTCTCACCTCTCACTAAATACTGATTCCAAAAGAAACAGCTCCATTGTATTGACTTGCAAATCGGCACAAAATCAAAAACATGATGGATTAAAAATATCTACCTTGCAGGTTTATGATGAAACAATGTAGAGATTACCAATGCTAGTCAGCTGATTTAAAAAAAAAAGCTTAGCTACACTACACTTTGAAAAGTGAATTTTACAACCTGGTTTCACTGATGCTTTCTGTCAAGGTAAATCGAAAGTGTTTTGAAATAAAATCTATCATTATATGTTCACTTTAGCTCAAATTAAAAACAATCTTAACTAATTATTTATTTGTTATGGAATCTACCTGAAGGTTTTTCAGGTGACCTGAAAATGGTCAAAAGCGGCACTGTCGGTTTTTCAACAAAGTGTTGAATCTAACACTTCACAGTACATTGTAATGACAGCCTTATGATAATTAGATAGTGATTAATATACGGTTTGTTTCCTTTTTTCTCCTGCAATTGGATAAGGTAGATAAACGATAACATTTGAGATTTTAAAGGGATTATATCTAAAATGTACTGTGTGGGGATTTTTACTGTGTATTGTATCTTTACTATCCTCGGATACTGACCACTCGTATCCACCTTTGACAAATGAGGGCTACTTTACTAGCAGTGCGCTAGTCAGCTAGCTGTGTTAGCTAATGTTAGTGATGGCATATGTGACAGGGGGACAAAATGGCATATTTCAAAATCTAATTTGTATATTCATGTATATTCATAGATCCTGTCATTTTTAATAAGGGTAAAGGTGTAGACATGTTCCTTTTGCACATTAAAAGCGTATTAAACAATTTATTATTTTACTAAAATGTTAAATGGGTTCATTTGACATGTTCAAGTGGAATTTAAGCTTTCAACACACACTCTAATAGTCCGGACCAAAATGACAGAATTTCCATATTCAACGTTTGTCCTTTCTCTTCTTTCACCCTGTTCCTATTTTCTCCTTCCTCTCATTTACTCTGCCTTTATCTCCTGACCTTCAAGGTCATGTCACACGGCCTGCTTTTTGCCAAGTTAATGACAACTTAAAAGAGAGGACGGCCGACATTGACGTCAGCTCTGCTAATGTTTAACTCACATTACATCAGAGATCTGAGTGAGATTAAGAGGGATTACTGAGACACAGCAGCAGGTACTGGGCCATTAGTGTCTTTTTAATGGTGAAAAGAAACAGATTCTACAGGGATCGTCTCATCTATAGTCTTCTTCTTTCTGTTGCCTGGCAACCAGGATAGAGCCCCCACCCTCAAGCCCACCACCACCACCTCCAACACACACACACACATACACGAAGTGCAAACACATCAGTTTAAACTGCCATGTTTATTCTCAGTGGAGACCTGACACAATATTCACAGAGGTGAGTCGTGATTGGACGGCACACTGCAACCACACCTGCTGTACCTCTTGGAGCACAAGGTCTTTCATTGGACAGCATTATTACTCTTTCTCATCACCATGCTTTGGTGGGTAGCGGTTTCTGTTATTGAGCACACTGGCACCACCTTGTGCTCCACTTCTGATGCATCAAGTGATAAAATCATGAGCTCATGTTCCGGTGTTTTCCCAATAAATGATCAGTTGATTGTGTGACCAGTTTTAATGTAAAGGCAAAAATGTCATCTTTCACAAAACTTCAATTTTGTATAAGTTGAAAGGAATAATTCAGCCCAAAATGAAATGTACATAATGCCCTTTTAGCTTATAGCTTCTAGTTTAAAATGACTAAATCAAAAAAATGTCAAATATCAGTAACATTTTAACAGTCAATATTAGTAACATTTTCACATAATGAAAATGTTACTGAAATGTTTTCATACAATAAGACTGTATTAAAAAATAAATATATAAACCAAATCGGAACTATAATACAATCTGAATCACTTCTAATATACAGCTCCACCTTCAAATTTAGGTCACACCCCCTACCTGAGTCTGATACTAGTGTGTTTCTCTCAGTGACTGTCCTTTTGTGCATGTTTACACTGTAGATAAAAGCATGTCATACATCATCAGAAACCCCATCATCAAGTCAGTGTGAGACGCTGAACAACTCCACAAAGCCGAATGAGTAAACAACACTGTGGGATGATTTACACACACATTTAGCGCTCCATGCTAAACTGCAAATCTGGAGGCTATTGGCTTCCATTACTTTAGAAGCCAAATATGTTGAAGGGGAATTCTGTACGACATTTTACTGTGAATATAAAAAGTATACACACCTCTGTTTGTCATGTATCAGGAAACTCTGGACTCCAGTTCCCATCAGCCACTGCACTGCACTGCACTACATGTCACATGACCACCTGCACCTGATTCACGGTCTGTTAATGAGCACTCTTGTGTATATATAGTCATTGTCTGCATTGTTTCTCTGTCTTTCGTTGTCTTAGACATGTCTTCTATGTCACAGTGTTATGCCAAGTTGTCTTCGTGTCTTTGTTTTGTTGTACGTTTGTTTAATATGTTTAAAATGGCACGTTTTTGTGAAGTAAAAAAAAAAAGGAAACTACGATAAATTATGTCCGAACTTTTTCCACCCTTGATATGAAATTACAATGTGTAATAATTAAGTAAATAACAATCAGAAACATTTATGGGGGGGGCTTACAATATCCTAGTTAACATACATAGGTTAAATAGGATAAGCGTGCACACCCCTAGACTAATCATTTGTTGAAGCACCTATTGATTTTTATTAAACCACACAGTATTTTGGGTAAAAGTTGGCACATCTTGGCACATCTTGACTTGCCAGTATTTTCCCACTCTTTCTTCCAAAAGCATTCTAGATCTATCAAATTGTGAGAACATCTCTTGTGCACAGCTCTTCAGGTCACTTGCACTTCCCAAAATGTTTCAGATTGGTTTTCACTTAATATTTATACTTTGTAATTTTACATTGAGGGCGTAAAAAGTTCTGTTTCACTTTTCTCCATCACAAAAACGTTTAACAGGGGTCTCTAGACCTTTTAATATCTGTTGTATATTTGAGAGGTTAAACAATATGACATAAAAGTGTGGCTTGCACAGACTGACCTTTGCTCTGGCCCGGGTATGACTGGCATTCCGAGCTGCAATGATTGACAGCTGTCTTCGGATCCACAGCAGCTCTGTCTGAGACTGCCTCAGCAGCTCTTCCACGTTCGGTTTCTGTCCCCGCATCTTCTAGTGTTCACGTACAAACACACAAAACATTCATTAAATTTGCAAATAGGTACGTAAAGTGAAGGTAAAAAGACATTTTAAACACATGTAAAATGTCCTTCACAACAACTGTTTTGCATGTTTTAGATAAATATCTTAAAGCATTAATAAAAACCTACAAAGTCTTCAGCATACTAAAGTTTCAGTCCACTATAACTACAGTTTACCTTGAAATACAATAATTAAAATGGATTATTTTTTGCGTTAATGTGTGAATTCAGTTAACATCTGATGCTTCAAACATTCCTTTCCAAGTCTCGTCCATTTTAGGTTATGAAAAATGTACACTTTAGTTTCACTCCCCTTTTATCAGAACACATTCACCTCTATGAAATATTTGGAACACTCAGTGGGAAGTGCAAAAAGAAGAAGAAACGCATATTCTTGTTCTTTTTTTTATTTTTATTTTCAAAGATATTGTGATATTGATCAATGAGGTCACTTTGAAAGTGTAATCATGTTACCCAAATTATAGATTGACATTAAATTATTAACTAAGGAATATATTTTAGAATGTCCTTAAGGTCCTTGTGCCATTAGCATAGATGCTAGTTAACTACGCTCTGTGTATTTGTTTACTATATGTTAAAACTTCAGCCCTGTTACTTTCAAACCTGAACATCATTTAAGAGCCAAGAAATCATATTTAAAAAAAGAGAGAGATTGTTGAAGTATCAAGGATTGTCCCAAATACTCACATTCACACCCGTGCACCTTTGATAACTCGTGTACCATTAGTCCACAGTGAGATGACAGCACCAAAGTGTGGACTTAGAGGTGGACAGCAAGGTTTATGGCACCATTTAAAGTTACAGCTTACCTCTGACTGTGACAAAGCGCTAACAATACAGACTCCTTCCATAAATGTTTTAAAAAGAGTCTCCTTACAGAAAAGTTCACCATATCAGTGATTATAGATTTTTCTTTGTTAAATAACATCACATTTTTAAATTCATTTATGTGCAGCATCCTCCCTACAGCTGCCTGTGAATCTGCAGTTACTATAAAAGCAATAACAACCAATCAGAATCCAGAATTCAATAGCGCTATGCGGTAACAGGTCTCCACATGAAGGCGTCAATAACTACTGGATTAGTTATCATAAATACTAGCAGTAAAGCTAGCAAATAGCACTGAGGTCATCACTAACCTATTCATTAATGCATTGATTGACTGGAGTGGGAATCCCCAATGGAAATGTGACATATTTGTTCAGTGCATGCTGGGTAATGTAGTGCAGCGGGCACTGAATGGTACAAAATTGTGAATTATGTCAATCATCAACAGTTACATCAATAATTCATCTGAATTAACATCTGACAGACTGTAAAAGTGTGCTAATAATCAGCTATATGATTGCTATTTTTATATGTGGACTCTTGATACTGACTTCTGGAAAAGAAAAAAAGAAAAGAAAAAAATCTAGAAACCCACAAGTAAAAATTAAATAATGCAGTGTTTCAGTTTAAAATCTGCTGCATTTCCATATTCTTAAGAATCACTATTATTTTTCCATTTAAATTCATCTGGAAAAAAAAAATTAAAACATGGAACAGAAATTCAGACCCTGAATGACAAATTTTACATTGTAAACCCTTTCACTTTACTGTTGCCTACTGAAGTGAAGTAAGTGAATACCTGAGTGATAAATGTGCTGCTCCTTTGCTTCGGCTTCTTTGCTCAGTGCGACTTTTTATTCCGACACCTTCTTTAACCTTAGTGAGGAGTACTGGGTGCTCATTGAGGTGCAGGTACAGGCCATTACTGAGATTCTTATTTTAAAGTGCAACCAGGTACAAAGAAGATGAAGGGAGATGATCATCAGGAGCTCACCTCACCCTGTTTGTTGTGTTTTTTTGTGAAGACTGTGTGTATGTGCATCATTCTCTTTCTGCGTTCTCTCTCTCTCTCTCTCTCTCTCTCTCTCTCTTTCTCTCTCTTGCTGTGTGACCATATGTCAGAATGGAATGTAAGACTCACACAGAGATAAGATGCAAATAAAGAGAGAATGCCAAAAAAATGCACAAAAGCATCAAAAAGAAGATGTTCCATCACTGGAATAAAGTTGGTTTGGCATTGGACGTTCGATGTTCGCGGATGTGCGGAAATTAAGGGACCGTCTCTAAAGTTACATACGACATTGGTAAACACGTTTCTAACTTCAATAGCATTTGAAGGGAATGATGTACAGTCATATAACAACTGTGAAGTGTTCATCTAGGTGTCAGCTATAATGTACAGCTCTTAGATGTTTCATATTTATCAAAGTAAGCTATTAAATCATATGTAAATTAGACATGTATTTCACTACAGAATGGGCTCATACACAAAATATACCATTATTTAAAGCTCAATCGCATTTGAAGGGAATGATGTACAGTCATGATCCCAACTGTAAAGTGTTCATCTAGGTGTCAGGTATGATGCACAACTTTTTTTTTTAGATTTTTTATATTTATTAAAATGAGCTATTAAATCATATGTAAATTAGATATGAACTTCACTACCGAATGGGGTCATACACAAAATAGCCATAATTTGAAGTTATATCAGTGTCGTATGTAACTTTAGAGACGGTCCCTTAATTTCCCATGTCCGTGAATATCGAACGTCAAACCAACTTTATTCCAGTTGTTCCATGACCTATATGGTTATATTTTCTGGTAGAGTGTTGTTGTTGTTTTTTTTAAGGAAGGCTAAAAAGGAAAGAATTGAAGATCTGATTGCTTTAAAAAAAAAAAAAAAGAATTTGGGAAATGTTGGTGCCGGTAAGTCTGATGTGAATCGGGTCTAATTTTAGAGCAGACCCTCCCTGCTGCTTCCATCGTGCAGTGGATTGTGTCCATAGGAAGGTCTGTGGCTATTAATATTCTTACTTACTGTATTTATGGAAACCAAGTACAAGTGCTGAATAAGGAGATTTGGCTTAATCATACAGTGTCTTGCAAAATTTTGCAGTGTTCCAGCCTGGAACTGAAATGGTCTGAAATAGATTTTTACCATTTGAGTTACACAATATGTCTAACATTTGAAGCTGCAAAAGTGTTGTTTTTTTTTTTTCTTGTAACACACAGGCCTTAAATATATCTACATGAGTGTGTGTATGTACATTATGTATGCACGGTGTACTACTATGGACTGGCATCTCATCCGGGATGTATTCTCACCTTGCGCCAGTGTTCCCAGGATAGACTCCAGATCCACCTCGACCCTGGATGAAGCAGTTACAGAACTGATGACACAAAGATTGTTGGATGAAAAGGTATTCAACCCCCTAGGTCAATACTCTGGCTGCAATTACAGATGCAAGTTTTCTATGTTTCACGACATACAGTCTAAATTAACTTTTTTTCACATCCAGTGTTTTTTTTTTCTTTCCTTTATTTCCCATGCCCCACACCTCACCCCTTTGGAGGACCATTAATACTAATTAGAACTTAGTAAACCCTTTTCATGGAAGGAGATGGCCCTATCTTATGTGTTTCTTTAATATACAAAAAATCAAGACAAAAGGGCTTGCGATAAAGATATCAAAAATGCAAAGAGAAAGAATAAGCAAAACTGGAAATAGTGCAGTGGAAAGTGGTGGAGATTCATTATCAGGTTCATTGAGTCATTTATTAATTTCATCTTCAGTAAGCTCTTTATCTTGTTGTGGATCGTCATGGATCCGGAGTCTATCCTTAGAAACACTTCCGCAAGAATGATTAATTAAAGACTTCAACTACGAGCCAAAAATAATGTTTCATCATAAGATAAAATAAAAAAAACTATTCATCATCAATGTGGATGAACTTTTATCTTTGGGAAGTAAGCACTTAAAGGATTTGATGTTGGTTAAAAAGTTGGGAAAAAAGATATTATTGAAAACACTTGTTTTGTTTTGGGTTTTTTGTTTGTTTGGTTTTTTTTTTTTTTTGCTTTGTTTTTTGTCACCACGTCCGCCTCACACCTCCAGGGTTGGGGGTTCGATTCCCACCACAGCACTGTGTGTGTGCAGTTTGCATGTTCTCCCCGTGCTGCAGGAGTTTCCTCCGGGTATTCTGCTTTCCTCCCCCCAGTCCACAGACATGCATGGTAGGTTGTTGTTTTTGTTAACCTACAGATGTACACTATATGGCCAAAAGTATATGAACACCTTTTTAATAGTTTAACACTAGTTTAATGGTTTAATATTCAACATGAATATGCACATGAAAGAACTGAATAAAGCGGCCCAAGATAGGAAAGCGTGGAAAACGATGATCAGTAAAGTGAATAAAAGTCGGCTTCGACTGAACGGATAACTCATCACATGTGAACACCTGACCAATCACACCCATATATGCTTGTTGAACATCCCATTCCAGATTTAGTCCCCTTTAGGTTAGGTTATAATAACCTCCACTCTTCTGGGAAAGCTTTCCACTGGATTTTGGAACATGGCTGTCAGGATTTGCTCATTCAGCCACAAGAGCATTAGAGACTTGGCACTGATGTCAGGCGAGGAGGCCTGGCACCATGTTTTTATGGATCTCACTTTGTTTGTGGAGCATTGTTTGGACCTCTTAGATTCAATGAAGTGAAATCATAATGTTACAGCATACAAAGACATTCGAGACAAGTGTGTGCTTCCACATTTGTGGCAACTGTTTGGGGAAGACCTACATATGGGTGTGATGGTCATGTGTCCACATACTTTTGGCTATACAGTCTACTTTCAAGAAACAGAAAGTGTAGGGACATAAACATGGTTCATAAACTAAACGCATTGGCAACCGTTTGTAATGTATTATGCTGTTTGGTGTGTTAAATGTGGACAAAGAGACACTAATGGTTTTGGAGATAAGCCCTAACACGCCGCTTTAGTGTCCTTGTCAACCTGCGGCTTGGGTCCAGTGTTAGGCTTGGTTTCTACGGCTACAGTTACTACCGGCAACGTAAAATAGAACGTGACGCAATTCTAATATTTTTCACCAATCAGAGCGCGGTACGCTTTTGAATCAACCAATCAAGTGAAAGAGAACTCGTTTCTACCGGAAGGGAAAGGAGCTTCTGGTGATAAGAGGAACAATTAGCTTGTTAGCTAAAACACAGATTATTCTTATAGGATATTTTGAGGGATTTTGAATGTTTGCCTTTTTCGGATGGTAAGAAAGTTATTTTGTTGTTTTGTTTATAGTTTTAGTTACTCCCTCACGAAGCAATTATGTGTGAATTATTTTCAAGTACGAGTCAAATGACTGTTTACATTAGCTAGCTGCTTCGCCACTAGTGGATGTTGTAGTGATGAATAAAGCGAGGTACATACAGCATACTGAACTCTCAAGCGTATTAATAGGACTGGGTCTTAATGTAGCTCCATGTATCAGTGACATTTCAGGTAAAAAAAATAATAATAATAATTTTACAATCATGCCTTTCGTAAATGTGTTAGTTTGTTTTGTGGCCCAGTGTCCACAGACAGAGGAAACAAGTCCATAGGTATGGAGGACAAAAGTGCTTAAAATAAAATAATGCATCATTGTATTTAGAAATAATTCAAATAAAATGTATTACCTTATGTAATCTTATAACATTGTCTATATTTCCAAATTTATATTCTATAATATAATTACAATATTTTATTCTACATATTGCAGTGTATTTGAATGTATATGACATTGTGATATTAATATATTCTTGAAATATCGCACACATTATAATACACTGTAATGATGTTTATAATTTAAACAAAATGAAATCGATCCGTAGTGTTATTTATAAATAAATCATTATCATAGCTACACTACACATGAGATTAAATCAAATTTTATTTAATATGATTATTTTTCAGATTATGTTCTACAGTATTTTATTAATTATGATTATTATGTATTTTAATGTATATGTTATTTGTAATAAAAATGACTACGAGAATAAATCTTGTTTTATTTAATAAGATTATCTGTTATTTATATTATCTATAATTTTTACAACTTATATTTTATCGTTTATAGTATTATTAAAAGTATGATTATAATGTATATGATATTGTCAGTATTTTAGAATAAATTATTATAATTATGTTATAGAATGTAATTTGAAAATATAGATTCTTATTCAATAAAGTATTATTTAATCTGATTAAAGAAATGTTCTGATATGAATTATTTATAATTAACAGTATGATGCCGTTTTGCTGTATTTAAATGAAATTAAATGTATTTAATTTTTATTTTGCCTTAATTGTAGGGTTCTCTTACAGGAAGTTGTACGGTTGTTACATGGTGATGTGCGTCATGTGATCACATGCTTCTTCCCTCGTGCAGTGGAAAATAAAGTCTGATTCGTTGTAATATATTTAGCAATGGATGTTATTTGAAAATATATTTGCCAGATCAAATTTAAATTATACATAAACATATGTGCAAAATACCCATATATTCTGTCATTATATAGTCAATATATTTTCTCATATAAGTAATAATACCAAATATATGTTAGATACTGTATATACAAATCATATTGGTGTGCATTTCCTTTTTCATTACAACCAATAAATGATTAACCAACACCAAAAAATAGAAAGAAACACTTGAAAGAATTGCTAATGTATGTGCTGGATGGTAATCTATGGTCATACATTTGTTTTGCATGAGGATGTGTGTAATATGCAATGATTCTCTATGACTGTATCAGAAGAATGTACTTTTGTTGTTTCTTGCAGAAAAAAGCGATGAGAACCAGCTCATCTTCACCGCCACTGCACGTACATGTGAATGAAAGCACACCTGTACATGTGCATGTAAAGAAGGGCATGAAGAACATCCCTATAAAGCCAGCACAGGTCAGTTCTCTCCTTGTTTGTAGAAATTTTCAAATGAAAACCAGCACCAGTATTCAGTGTTAAGTCACATTCAGACAGTCATTTGCTCTTGTTGTTGCAGGTTAAGGCGAAAGGCTGCTTACGTCCAACTGCTAAAGTTAAGACAAGAGTCCCATGGATTCCTCCGGGCAAAGCTTCAACACGAGATACATCGTACAAGTGGGAGGTTAGACGGATGTTTATTATGTACGAGTTATTAAAGAAACAGTTTGGCAAACAATCAAATCTCCTGCAAATGTAGTCAGTCAGCCAATAGTTTGGTGTTTGAACTTTATTTTTATGCCTCCGCCACTAGGTGGGGTTATATTTTCATGTTGTCTATCCATCTCAATACCTCAAGAAGAAGTGGCTTAATGTTTGTCAGACTTATATGGAATTGTCATTGTTTTTATTTTTATTTTGGAATTGATCCAAACATGATCAAGGTCACAGCAAGGTCAAATGTCCGTCCTGTTTGAAGGGGTATAACGATGCACCGTGATGCAAAAATATGACAATGTGCATTGTGGGAATGTGCGATTCACACAGTGTATATCAGCAGTCTATGCATCTAATGCAATTGCACTGACCGAACACCAGAGGTCCCAATCTGCAGAACCCATTAAGTTAAAATATATAGAGATCATACTGGTCCCATGATTGCAATCTTTTGTGGAGGGCCTGCGCCTTTACCAGGAATCCTCTGTGCTTGTGAATTGAACAAAAGCTCCGGATCAGAACGACCGATACTCCTTATAGGCTTTAATCACCTTGTATATTATAAACGTGTTTTATATGCATATTATAGGTTATAATCATGTAACCTATAATCACAACCACATTATAACTTAAAAAAAGAGCCTTTAGGGAGCATTTAAAAGACATCAGCTCCAAACTGCTGCAGTCTACACTGCCAGAGAAAGAGGCTGCAGTACAATGGTGTTTCAGCCGGTTTTGGAGCTTTATTTCCAGTTAAAATGACACCTCAGGCTTTACTACGGAGCTCATAATGTTTCATTTTCCCCATGTCAGAGACTTTGTCTAATCAGTCTAATTTTTGGGAGAATTTATAAAGATATTTATTTATTTTTAATATATGGTGAACCTGTATTACCTTATTACCTTGTTCATAGAAATGTTTGTATTTATTTCGTTTTAAGCAAACAAAAAAAGCATACTGTTTTGCATTGTTTATGATTCTGAAATAAAAAAGGAATTTTTTTCAGTTATAATTTTTCTTCATTAAAATTTTCTTTGCAATGTTCTGAGAATCGAATTGAATTACATAGTGAAGCCAGTATTGTGAATCGAATCAAATGGTGTATCATTCCACCCCTTATATTTCAGGCATTCGAATTAGTAACAAGAAAGACTAGACTCGTTGGTGGCTAAGGCGCTGTTGATGTGGAGTTTTATTGTTTTAACTTTGCAATACATTGAACATCCATTGGAAGTCTCTGACTCCCAGAACTGTTTATAACTTTAAAAAGATCTCCAAGTGCTGTAAAGTTATTGCGACAGACATAAGGAATCACATTTCTCCTCAGTGCAGTTTGGTATCACTTAGAAAAAAGATGACGAGATTAATAATACAGTTCCACTTTGAAATTAAAATTGTAATGTTTTTTTTTTTTTTTACATAATAAAGATGGGGAGAAAAAGTCTGGAATGAGAAAGATACTAAGTAGCACAAAATACAAGGGAGTTGTGAGTAGTGGATCTGGCATACCGTTTATTTATCTAGCAAGAAACTGGGTTTCTGTCTTCTGTGTGAAGAGGAATAGAACAATAAAATGGTATTCATTTTTATTTCTCCTAAATTATCATTTGTCGTTTAGGGTGCGAGCCATCGCTTGGAGATCACCCCCCTACCTGAGCCAGAACCTTCGCGCTCCGCTCTCCGTTTGGAAGACCTCTCCACTGATGAGGAGGAAGCTCTTCACGGCCGCATCAACCAGTACGAGAGGAAGATCGATAGCCTGATGACCGAGGTCAGCTCACTGAAGAATGAAGTGAGTACTAGAGAACATAGAGAACCACACCACTTTGCCACTGCAATATCAGATTGGTTCAAGAACCAAAAACCTGCTTTCCTGGAACTGAGGAACCATGATATCTTGAACAATTTGAGTACATGATTGCCATGAAGGTGAACTTGGGACAGTGAAATCATTTACAGAGGAAAATCAAACCACTCTATTGGCGAATGCAGCAAACTGAAAAGCTGTTCAAAACCAGACGTCAAAACGTATAAAATTTTGCAGATATTTTAACTTTTAATATAAAGCTTTTAATAATTTTAACACTGTACAATTGTGGAAATGCCCACAGATGATTATGTAATTGTTCGGCTTTTGTCAAAGCCAACCGTTTTTAACTTGGATATTTCATGTCATATTGTGCACAATTCATTAGTACCAATCACCTCATCACTTCAAAACATCACTCTTGTTTTTCTGTAGCGTTTCATCCACATTTACACATCATGCAATATTATTATTATAATAATACAAATAGTATACGATCAAAAAACCAGAATCAGGGCTGACATTATTTCCAGGCTGAATGTGCTTTTTAACTCAAAATGGAAGTTAAAAAAAGAAAAAAGTTTAACTGAAACAGCACCATCTTTGTTTAAGTACAACTCGCTTTGTTTTGTTAGATTCATTTGATTCTGACCCCATTGCAGCACACAAAAACATTACATAAAACATGAGCAGCATGTTTATCATCTAAGATCAGAAAAAGTATATGATGGGTATAATAAGTGAGGCATAGCTGCCTAGACTCAACAGGTCTACATTTCTTCTAGCTGTGTTACAGATAACAGAGTCTGATTGCTAAAAACCTATTTTGCAGGTGGAGCTGCGTAAGAAGGCACAGCAGCTAGAGCGTCAGTCTGAGAGGCTAAGCGTCTCACAGCGTGTCATCGCCGAGCAGGAGGAGGAGCTAGCCGAGGTCGCCAAGGAGCTAGAAATCACAGAGCGAGAGAACACACTCCTCCGGGAGTCCATGGAGAAAATACTGGAGGAAAACAACTACGGCAGGTTTGACACTACTCAGAAGCTATGTCTCAAATGGCTTCCTTAAACCTTTTAAATATTAGGCACATTAAATGTAGCATTATCATGAGAGCCTTTTATCCCTGAATATTACACATACCCGAGCCATTTACACCTTGCAGATTTTAAACATTTACTAATTTTCACTTATTTTTTGTTGCTATTTAATAATTATTATGAATTAATTTTTATTGCAACCCCCACAAGAAATCAGAAGGGAAATTGTTCTGTTAAAATAATGTTACTTATATATTTATAAATACAATATATCAATTTATTTATTTTAAATATTTATACATAAGCACCCTATAAGGCAAACCTATAACAGCTAAATCATAGCTATAACAACTTTGATTGTGGCTGATCATGTTTATTATAACTGATGCAGTGCTGTGAAAAAGTATTTGCATTCAATTAGTATTGCTTTCTTCTGTTTTTGTGTATATCTCATACTAAATAGTTTTAGATCTTCAAACAAAATACAGCATAAAACAAAAGCAACCTGAGTTAACACACAGTACAGTTTTTGTTCATTTATTTTATTGAAGAAAAAAAAGTTATCCAACAACTATCACCAATGTGAAAACTAATTGCCCCCTTGGACTTAACATCTGTTTATGCCACCTTTAGCAGCAATAACTGCAACCAAATGCTTCCGATAACTGGATATCAGTCTTACAATTACTTCTAGGACTAGGATTTACTCCTATGCTTTGGATCATTGTCTTGCCGCATAATGCAGTTGTGCTTGATTTTCTGGTAGAGAGCAGAATTCATGTTTCCCTCAGTTATGGCAAGTTGCCCAGGCCCTGAAGCAGTAAAGCATCCCCACACCATCACACTACCACCACCATGCTTGACCGTAGGTATGATGTTATTTTTGTGGAATTCTGTGTTTGGTTTATATCAGATGTAACGGGACCCCTGTCTTCCAAACAGTTCCACTTTCAACTCATCAGTCCACAGAACATTCTCCCAAAAGCTTTGAGGATCATCAAGGTGTGTTTTGGCAAAATTCAGACGAGCTTTAATGTTCTTCTGGGTTAGCAGGGGTTTTCACCTCGCCACTCTTCCATGGATGCCGTTTTTGCCCAGTGTCTTTCTAATAGTGGAGTCATGAACAGTGACCTTTACTGATGCAAGAGAGGCCTGTAGTACCTTTGATGTTGTCCTTGGTTCTTTTGTGACTTGCTGGATGAGTAGTTGCTGTGCTCTTGGAGGAATTTTGGAGTTTTTCCATTTGGAGATAATGGCTCTCACTGTGGTTCTTTGGAGTCCCAGAGCCTTTGAAATAGCTTTGTAACCCTTCCCAAACTGATATATTTCAATCACCTTCTTCCGCATCAATTCTGGAATTTCTTTTAGATTTGGCATAGTGTGTTACTGAGTAAGATCTTTTAACTAACTGCATGCTGTTGAAAAAGCTCTATTTAAGTGTTGATTTGATTGAACAGGGTTTGCAGTAATCAGGCGTGGTTGTGTCTAATCCAGCTGAACCCTGTTATTAATGCAGTTTCATAGATTTGGGGAATTAGTAACTATGGGGGAAAATACATTGTGACAAAACTGTATTTTGTAGTGATTCAGGTTGCCTTTGTTATATCTTAGATTTTGTTTTAATTTCTGAAACAATTTAGTATGCATTACACACAAAAACAGGAGAAATCAAATACTTTTTCACAGCACTGTATATCCCTGCTGTTCCTGAGAGAACCATTTTGATGTACAAAATAAGCAATTCAAGACCTTAGGGCCTTGTGGATTTCACAGGAACCTGTAAATAAGGAGCCTATGACCGTGTGTGCTATTTAATACAGGGGCATTAACAAATAGCCACCACTTTATGTAGCAACTATTGGACTGGTTCACTGTTAAATGATTAATAAAAATGGGTTAAGATATTTCCCCTGCTTGTCTCTGTGTACTCTTGGTCAGGTTGGAGAGAGAAAACCTGCAGCAAGAGAAGGATGTTCTGCTCAAGAAGCTGCTGGAGGCAGAACTCGACAGCACTGCAGCTGCCAAGCAGGTCCTGGCTCTCCGAGACGCTGTTGGCCGTATGTCCAGGACTGTGCGTGTGTCAGCATCTACTCACTGTTATAGAATATGGACAGCCTTTTTGCTTTTCATTTTTCATTATTACTTAGACAACAGATCCCTAGCCGGATATTAAAGAACACTGTTTGGTGTATATAATTGTTTTCTCCCTCAGGAGAAGAGGATGACGGGCTCGGACTCTTTGTTGCTGGCCCGGCAGAAGGATCTCCTCTTGCAGAAATTGGACACGTTTGAGAGAACGAACCGAACACTGCGCCGCCTCCTGAGGGAGCAGCATGAGCGTGAGGTGCTGTCTTGCTTTCAGCAGGGGGAGCAGAGATGAGCTGGTACTGTGGAGCCTGTTGAAGCTAATTTCAGTTTTTTTCTTGACAGATGGACTCACTTCAACTGCTGGAGCAGAAAGACTCTCTCCTGAAGAGGATCACTGAAGTCGAGGCAGAAAACTCTGTTGGTTTTCTACGTGGAATAATAATAATCTTAATAATAATAATAATAATAATAATGCATTATTAATCAGAATGTACACAGTGTATTTCCGGCATGCGGATGTTGAGAATATAAAACTGAGAATGTCTCTCCTCTGTAGCATCTTCAGATGAAGCTTCAGGATAAAGAGAAAGAAGTCGCTGACCTTGCCTGCCTTTTAGAGAACGAGAAGGTACTCTGAGCAAATCCAAATCTATACGTTTACCATTAGACTACAGTGTAGCTTATAATGTGCTGTGTTTAACACATAACCACATGTTTAACTCACCACGACAGGATCATGTGAAGACCACGAGCGAACTATCCAAGTCCCTAGAATCGACTCGAGCTCATCTGCAGGGCCAACTACGCAACAAGGAAGCAGAAAATAACCGCCTTTCAGTCCAGATTAAGGTTGTTTTGTTTTATTTTCCAGTGTATGCTGTATTCTTTTAAACAATATTTGGAAAATAAATCCAAAAATATGTAATGTTCTTAAGATGTCTAATCCTAAAAAATCCTAATTTATCATTGTTTAGCCGAGCTACCTATAATCACAGTGTAGCCAGTAAAGCTGTTAGTTAGTTTAATAACAACTTTTTTGTACTAATAACGTCATATCGTCACTACTTTTTGTTTCAGTTAAGAACCTTACATCATGTCACATCATATTACATCATAATATATTTTCCTAACATGCAGTACATATATAGTATATGTCAAATGAAGGTAGTGACTATGCGCAAGACTAAGCTTGTGTTTTTATTTGTTTTAATGAACAAATTGTTATTCAGGCAGATTCTTTTGATTATTTTATATTATTTAGATTTTTTTTTGTTATATTTGGACGTACTCTATAATTCTTTTCCACTAAGGTTGTGAAATATATCAATCAATCAATCAATAACACTGCTTTATCCCCAATCCTGAAAATTCTATAATGCTAATAATGAAAATAAGAGTTTAAAAAAAAAAGTTGTGTTCATTCTTGTTTATTATTGTTGTTGTTGTTGTTGTTGTTGTTAATAAAAAAAAATTAATAATAATTCACAATGTATACAATGAAGGGAAATTCAGAGAAATTAAGACAAAAGACAAGGAAAGAAAGTGATTTTTTCCAACCAGTATAGTATTAAGAAGAGTGGTTGGAAGAGCATTTAAGAAGTGTTCTTTTGTTATTTATAATTAGAGCTGACTTAAGTTGTATAAGTAGCTTCAGTGTAGTTAAGCTACTTTTTGTCACAATACGTATTATTGCTTTAGCTAACTGCATTTTTTAAAAGGTCACTGCCCAACATCACTGCCACAACACTATAATTATTAATTATTCAGTATGTCAAAACACTAAATGGGAATTTGTCTGATATTCCAGACAAAATGGTAATTTACAAATTATATACATTTTTTTTCTTTACAAGTTACAAGAAAAAAAACATGCAGTCTATTTCCTGAGCCAGCATCAGTAACACTTTCTTTTCTCTGATTGGTTCAGAACCTGGAGCGAGCAGCTGGTCAGCAGCAGGGAGAGCTGGAGCACGTGCAGGCGCAGATGCGGGAACTGAAGCAGCGGGCTGAGGTGGATAAAGAGGCACTGAAGAAAGCCACACGGGCACTGAAACAGAGAGCAGAGCGCAGTGAGGACACCGCAGGACACCTCAGTGCTCAGCTGACCGAAATGGTGAGAGCAGTGAGAGACCCGGTTTGGAGTCTCCAAATCCTTTGTCACTAAAGGTTCCTGCTTAGGATATTGACCAGTGTGTGATACCATACAGATCCCCATGGAATTAAAAGACAAGAATTATCTGGGTTCTTATTTCTTTTTGTGCCCAAAACAACATTGTCCAAAGACAACATTAACCTTTTGATCTTTTGTTCACAAAATTCACAAAAATACGCTGCTCTCAAGGATATGAAACAATTGCAAACAAAATACGGGTCTATAAAAAAAATTATATATATGTGTATATATATATATATATATATATATATATATATATATATATATATATATATATATATATATGTGTGTGTGTGTGTATATGTTAAATATAGGTGTGCAACAATTATTGGCACTCTTTTAGTCAATACTTTGTGCTACCTCACTTTGCTAAGATAACAGCTCTGAGTCTTCTCCTATAACGCCTGATGAGGTTGGTGAATACATGGCAAGGGATCTGAGACCATTCCTCCATACAGAATCTCTCCAGGTCCTTCAAATTTCGAGGTCCACGCTGGTGGACTCTCCTCTTCAGTTCTCCCCACAGGTTTTTTATGTGTTTCAAGTCAGGGGACTGGGATGGTCATGGCAGGACCTTGATTTTGTCGTCAGTAAACCATTTTTGTGTTGATTTTGATGTATGTTTTGGATCATTGTTCTGCTGGAAGATCCAACCACGGCCCATTTTAAGCTTTCTGGCAGAGGCAGTCAGGTTTTCATTTAATATCTGTTGACATTTGATAGAGTTCATGATGCCATGTATCCGAACAAAATGCTCTATTTTGGTTTCATCTTATGAATACTTATGTACATGTGCTTTTTTTGTTTTTTATTTTTAATAAATTTTGCAAAGATTTCAAACAAACGTCTTTCACGTTGTCATTATGGGGTATTGTTGGTAGAATTTTGAGGAAAATAATGAATTGAATCCATTTTTCAATAAGGCTGTAACATAACAAAATGTGGAAAAAGGGAAGCGCTGTGAATACTTTCCGGATGCACTGTACCAAGGGTGCCAATATTAGTGGAGGGCACTGTATATAAGAGGCTGCAAATGGAAATATGTGACAACCTGAAGCGTAACTCTTCTCTTTATATGTGAATTATAGGAAGCCCGGCTGGCAGATGCGGTTTCAACTGCAGAGAACTGGAGCAGTCGGCACGCAAAAGAACTGAAGGAAAAAGGCCAGCTGGAGGTGGAGATCACACTGCTGAACAGGTGAGCACTAAAGTGTTTATAATGCTGTCTTTTGTTCAAAATGGAGATACAGTATGCAGACCATCCGTTTGGTTCGTTCCAGCCGGATCACAGACCTGACGGAGCAACTGCATGCACTTGAGGAGAAAACCCGAGCGGAGAGAGACGGGCTTCTGGACCGGCTGCACAGTATGACCACAGAGAGCACCACAGTCAGACTGGAGAACCAGAACCTAAAGGTGGAACCACACCTTGATGTGTTAGCTGTGTTTTAATAAGTTTAATATAGTTTTTAAACATTGTATAGATTCAAAATAATCCATTCATTTCCCAATTCATAAGGTACATTTTTGAAGACTTGGCTTGCCAGTTTTTATATATATATATATATATATATATATATATATATATATATATATATATATATATATATATATATATATATATATATATGTATGTATATATAGGAGCATCGCATTTTAACATCAGAATGCAAAAATATGCCAAAAGAGCAGTTTTTCCTCCTAATATAAACAGCAGATGAGCCAATTGACATGAGAATCTGGAATGATTGACTGCTGTACAGGTGTTTTGAGCTCTCCACTTGAAATATGCCCTGATATGGCACTCTCACATTCTGTCACAGTAAATGGAGTTGTTTTTTTTTCTTTTTTTAAAGATTATTGTGAATGTGAAATGAAATCTATCAACGTGTCTTCAACTTATCTATCACTAAATAAGTATGTAATATGAGTTAATTACATCCTGGCAATGCCACCAGAATATTTTGGCCAAAGATAGCCGCTGTTGGTTTTTGTCCAAAAGAGAAAAAAAAATGTTCCTTTGATATGTACCACTTTAATTTTATTTATTTATTTTCTCAGAGTATTATTGCTTTATTCTTAAAATATTTTGACTGTATTTACAAAATACAGTGGTCCTAAAATGCTGTCATATGTTGGGATTAGGTATATTATCAGTTTATGATTTTTAGCATAGTTGCATTATTGTGGTATTTGTGCAGGCAACTTTGTCTGCACTGGAGGAGAAACTGTCTCTGTCCCGGTCCGAGGTGGAGCAGGTCAAAGCCTCAGTGAAGCAATATGAAAGCTTAGTGGACAGCTACAAGATTCAGGTTTGTTTATCACATCACTGCATATTCACACACACAGTGGGATAGGTTATTAATCATAGAGCTCCATACTAAAGCCCCAGGTACTTCATGACATTATTGTGTGTGTGTGTGTGTGTGTGTCTGTGTCTGTGTCTGTGTATGTGTGTTCAGCTGCAGAAGACACGTGCCGAAGCAGATGAGTACAGTGTGCATGCTCAGCAGGCAGAGCGGGAGGCCCGGGCTCTGAGAGAGGAGCTGGATCAGGAACTAGATCAGGCCCGGAAGCAGCTGATTGGCCGCCTGAGTGAGCTTGAGCCATTACCTGATGCCCTGCGCCGCACCGAGCTCCAACTGCAGGAGGCACACGAGAAAGAACGTGTACAGGAGAGGAGGAATGCTGAGCTCACAACGGGTCTCGCTGAGCTACGTGTTAAGGTGTGTATAAGAAGATGAAACATTTTAAACCTACTTTCTAATACGGCTGCATTCACAACTTGTTACAGTAAAAGACCAATCCCATGGCTTGTGTGGTCTGACGCTCTTTCAGTTCCTACCTGTAGTTAGTTCCCTTTTACTGTTTGACGCACAAAAATGGAAGAAAAACTTATAACCATGATTTCTTCTCATCTTGTCATATATGACCGCTCATTAAAATGAAATGAAAGAAAGTAGCACAGATTGTTGGTGTCTCTGCTCAGTGTCCTCAGCTTGCTTTGCTAATCAGCCAATGAACCTAGTACAAAGCCTAGCATATAACATGCAACTCAAATAACAACTTTGTGCAATATAGATGCAACCATTTCTCATAAGAATTAAAGAAACACCGGACAGTAGATGCCTATAACAATGACGATTAACAGTCACTACAAGCCCACGAGAGTCAAATTGCAAACGACATGAATGAATAATATTAAGCAGCTTTTCACTGTTTTTCTCCACACGGGAAAAGTTCTGATCACTGGTCAGTGTCATATTCCCAAGAGCTATAGGATCAGTGCATGTGTAAATTAATTTGATCATTAACTGGTGTGATGTGTTGACATATTGAGCAGGTGGAACAGCAGAGTGCTCAGATGGACAAGGTGCAGCAGAGGAATACAGTGCTAATGGAGGAGAATAACCAGCTCAAGCACAAAGTGGAGTCCCTGGACAGGTCAGTCACTACGGCAACCAACACCCAACAACATACAACGTCTTTTGGCATGTGTATAAATGACTCCGAGCATCATTTCTCAAATAAAGGAATTTTATTTGTAAATCATTTCTGGAGTGGTTACATTGATGAAAATCCAGTTAGTTCATTTAGTTACACACACAAATTTAAATAACATTTTGTGAAACTCGGTTGTTTCATGTTAATGACTTGAGAGAACGAGATCCAAAACAAATCAATGAAATAGTAAATGAATACCAAGAAAATTACACATTCAATTAGGACAAAAGAAATGTGAGGAAAAGATTGTATGTCTGTGTTGTAGTGGCTGAGCTGCCTTACTGAAATTTTCAAAATGCATCACATGCTTCACCTTTTTTTTCAGTGTTACCAAAAACGGTTGTAAATACAGATGGGGAATTTTTAGTTCCGTTTGCCCAACAAAAACATTTACGCACAAACAGAACATACAAAAACATTTGTTGATGTAAACAGGAAGTTGGAGGAGGCCAGCTCTCAGAACGGAGATCTTCTGCAAATGATAGCAAAGCGAGAGGAGACCATACTTCACAACCAGGTGCGATTGGAGGAGAAGTCTCGCGAGTGCAACACTCTGAACCGGCAGCTAGAAGAGGCACTAGAGGACGCCAGGCGACAGGTCTGTACATTTACAACACATAAGACTTGATAAAAATCGTCACTGCATACGCCCGAACAGAAGTCTGTATGTTTATCTAAGGGAATAGAATATACAGTCTTGTACACTTTGTCTCTCTACAAATATCCAAAGTACAATGGGAAAACACTGGGCACAGGGAGAAACATCTTTTTTTGGATGGGAAGCACATCATGCAGGATAGAGTGATGGGTTTTTAACATATCATTTGCTTTTACAGTTTTGAAAATGACAAAATGATGACTAAACTTGCAAAGAGCATGTGCTAAATCTTCCAGTAATGCAGCTCAGCCATTGCAGTGCATCGGCTACCACAGACACACACTCTTCTGCCATTTATAGGGTGCCATTACTTTCATCCTTATTGAATGGCTAGTCTTGTCTTAATTTATGTATTTGTTTATGTTTTGGATTTCTTTCAAGTCATTAATATGAAATGACTGGGTTTCTCAAAATGTTAATTCAAATTTCTGTATGTAATTCAAATAAATTGTTTAAACTTGACAGTATAATAATAACTACAATTGATATACATAATAACCAATCTTCAATTACTCCATTTGCAGCCGATCAAATGGCCCTCGTGAGCTTTGTGTCTGTGCGTTAAAACAGGTGGAGCACCAAACTATCGACAGAGCTTCCAAGACTAGAATTTGGTACACGTTTCTGACGTTTTCACTGAACTAAAGTGTGTTCTGGTCGACAGGTGTCCAATTCGAGGGAGCGAGCTGCGTCTAAAGAGCGAGCCTCTCAATCCAAAGTGATCGAGCTGGAGACCCAACTGAGCCGAACCACTTCTGAGCTCAATCAGCTGCGGCGAACCAAAGATGAGGTGAGCTTTATAATGGACTGGTGTAAAGAAAAAAGGCTGACTGTGTGTGGCTCAGCCAACATGCATTAGATTTATTTATAAGATTAATAATACCAATAATGCAGATGAAATAAAGACCAGTGATGAGGAGGTCATTTACCTGCACTGTAATTTTAGAGAAAATCAAGAGAAATCAGGAAATATGAGTTGCTTGTGTGACATGACTGTATACAGCCACATTTAAAGTGGGATGTCACATGATGTACAGTGCCTTCCACTAATATTGGCACCCTTGGTTAATATGAGCAAAGAAGGCTGTGAAGAATTGTCCTTATTGTTTATCTTTTGTTCAAAAAAATCACAAAAATACTCTGGATATCAAGCAAAGCACAGGTTTATCCAAAAATATATATCTTTGTTAAATATAGATGTGCAACAATTTTTGCACCCTTTTAGTCAATACTTTGTGCTACCTCACTTTGCCAAGATAACAGCTCTGAGTCTTCTCCTATAATGCCTGATGAGGTTGGAGAATACATGGTAAGGGATCTGAGACCATTCCTCCATACAGAATCTCTCCAGATCTTCCAAATTTCGAGGTCCACGCTGGTGGACTCTCCTCTTCAGTTCACCCCACAGGTTTTCTATGGGTTTCAAGTCAGGGGACTGGGATGGTCATGGCAGGATCTTGATTTTGTGGTCAGTAAACCATTTGTGTTGATTCTGATATATGTTTTGGATCATTGTCCTGCTGGAAGATCCAACCACGGCCCATTTTAAGCTTTCTAGCAGAGGCAGTCAGGTTTTCATTTAATATCTGTTCATATTTGATAGAGTCCATGATGCCATGTATCCTAACAAACTATCCAGGTTCTCTGGCAGAAAAACAGCCCCAAAACATTAAAGAGCCAACACCATATTTAACTGTGGGCACAAGGTACTTTTATTTTAGAAACCTGTGTTTTGTTTGCAATTGTTTGATATCCATGAGAATTTTTTAAACTGAAGGTCAAAAGGTTCAACAATAAAGACAATTTTTCACAGCCATCTTTGCTCATATTTACCAATGGTGCCAGTATTAGTGGGGTGCACTATAACAGTGAATGTCCCAAAACTAGGCAAGTTGTTATTTTTAGTTCGATTTCAACATTGTAACATTGGAATATTGGCAACAAAATATTTTCAATTCCATGTGTCGTAATATACTCCTTATATCACTCATTAACAAGACCAAGACCATGTTTGTTTTTCTCAGTTGCCTCCCAACTTGCAACATGGTGCTTTTCTAGTACTGTAAAAGGAGCATAAAAGTATTTTTTAATCCATGGGAATAATATAGATAACCTTTTAGCTTTACACAAATATGTGATGTACAGTAGTGCACACAATTGCAGTCTGTAACTATTACAGCATGGGCTATGCAAAAAAAAAAGTATAATGCTGGGAACAAATAGTTCTATAAATTAACTGAAGAGTACAGTGTACATTTTAGTAAATTTAGTAAATTTAGTAAACCCTTATCACTACATTGCATTCATTCTTCCCGGTCGATTGTTACGGAATTTTCAGGCAGAGAGGAGGTACCAGAGTCGTCTGCAGGACGTGAAGGACCGTCTGGAACAGTCTGACAGCACAAATCGCAGTCTTCAGAACTATGTGCAGTTCCTCAAAGCCTCGTATGCTAGTGTGTTCGGGGACACGACCCTCAGTAGCACCTCATTCAGAGCTCACTCAGCCATCTGACACCCTGTACACTTCACACACACACACACACACACACACACACACACACACACACTCTCTCTCTCTCTCTCTCTCTCTCTCTCTCTCTCTCTCTCTCTCTCTCTCTCTCTCACAGTCTGGTGTATATTTTTACCTGCATCAGTTGTGGGTAAGAACCAAAGTAAGACTCGACTCTAATCTTCTTGGATCCTTACGATCATTATAATTATTCCTAATTATATTTTATATAGCGCTCCATATTCGAGCCCTAGATAAATGACAGGGTTCACTATTGGATGCTGCAGCGGTGCTTACTTACCAGAAGTAAATGTTCCTCATAGACTTCCATTACATTTCAGTCATTTTTAAGAACATGATTTGTCTGATTATAAACTTCTGATTATTATACTATATGTATATATATTTTTTTTAAATTTGACCATCTTTATTCTAAAACCCCAAGTTGACCACACAAAGTCTTGTAGTTTCTTATAAACTTCTCCAAACTTCTGTTGCTACTGGTTTTCTTCAGCCTGGCTGAATTTCTTCAAATAAATAAAATAATGAGCCTTTCCTAAGATTCTGAAGGAAAAATCTACCCTGAATGACTTCCATATTAACAAACTAACACAAATTTCAACAGCGTCCAAAACATATCTTGTAATGAAATTCCGAGTTGACTTTTTTTTTTTTTCTTTTCGTTTAGACCTCTTTCATCAGCATGTTGGTCTGTTTTGACTTTGATTAATAGTTTCCTATATTATCCAAAATGCCATTTAACTACCTGCTGATAATGGTGCAGGGGGACTTAGCCCTCACTTCATCTCTACCTAAAGAGAGCAATGCAGCAGTGCTTTAGTGTTTCCAGCTCTCCCACCTCCTCATGTGTGCACTCTGCTCAAACAGCTCAGCTCCCAAAGTTGACGCTGTCAGCTCCATCACACTTGTAATCACATAGATCGTTAATGAGCCAATCCGAGTCTCTGACAGCATAACTGTGTTGTATTGCACGGCATTGCGTTTGCTTGTCTCCGCTACGACTACATTGGATTTCTCATTAATATGAGGTGGAAAGTGGTGAGTCAGAAAAGAAGCTCTTGTGGGAGCAAAACAGCAAAAACTGACTTTTCACTTGTTTGATTTGGTTTTTTTCTTCCTATTAATTGGCATTATAGCTGCGTTTACAAAGTCTCTCTGTGACATTAGCATAGCACTCAGCCAGACCGTACACGATTTCACTGAGTTATTTTGTGATTGTCGTGTTCAGAAATGCTTGATTTTTTTTGTTGCGACTTTTTTCAGAATTTGCGATGCAATTTTTTATTTTATTTTTTTTTGCGGTGCTTTTTTCTGGGAAACTACTTGAATCGGTGAAATCGCAATTGCACAAAATTGTTTCGCAGTGATGTTTCTTGCTAAATGTGACCTTTTAGCTGTACTCGCTGTACACGTGAATCAAAGAGGGCTTTGGCTGAATGCGTGTTGTGGTGAGTCTTGACCCAAATCTGCTGAAAATCTGCAGTGATTTTGAAAAATTGCAAGCTCGCCCAAATATCGCAGAGTTTGCTTGATTTTGCGTTCATTTCTGCAATCGCAAAATCCTGGAGGGACCGCACAGGGGATTGACCTTCGAATGGCACAACAGAAAAGCGTTCACCATATCATGAAGATGCAAGTTCAATGCCACTGCCTTCCGAGGCAAGCGAGTAAAATTAGCCGTGCTCTCTGGGTGTGAGAGATAGCATTTCTCGCTCCCCTGTCAATCAGGGCGACACTAACCAATCGTAGGCATCTGTGAACTGTATGTATACACATGCATGTATATGGAAGACGGCAGAGTGTTCAGCTGCCCTGTGATGTAGCACGAGCAACAGTTTGAAAAAATGCAGTTGGCTGGCTTCATGGGTCTTGGAGGAAGCACATGGTAGTGTTTACCCTCCCTGGTTGGTAGCTCTTATGTGATTGGTGAGAGGTGAGTGTGAATTGTGAATAATCAAATTAGTGAGGAAATTGTTCATGATTTTTTTAATACACCAACCAACAAATTATCACCAGTTTAACTAAACACATCACAAATATTTCAATCAAAACATATCCATTGTGTGTCACAGTGGAGTTTTCCTTAAATGCGACCAGCACATGGTTCTGTAGTGCGCAGACTGGAGATCTCATCCAAGGGTGCTACCATTTTTATATGACACTATTTACTCAGTTATAACTGTTTGGAGTTCTATGTGCACTTTTGTTGCTATAGACAGTAATTATTTATCTGTTTGTCATTCTATCAAATAACAAGCAACAGCGTTAGCGTATTTGTGTTTTATACATATGAAATGTTTACATTTTTACTGATTCATCTGTAAAACATAAGTAAAACCTTTTAAACAGTACAAATGTGTGAAATCTTTTTTTTATTGCACATTTTGGGTTTGTGTAGTGTAAGTAGTAAACGTGGTATGAATTACTTTGATAAGTTTTTACTCGATACACGTGGACACCACTTTATATTAAAAGCAGCTCATTTTAACTAATGCAGTTAACCTTTAAGGGATTACTTACAGTAAGGGATTATAGTTAACTGTTTAGAATCTCATCTACTGCACAGCTCAGCATTCAAACTTTAGGCCACGCCCCCTATCTCAGGTAGAAAATGGAGTTATGGCAGTTTTTGACTCTGCAACACAATGCTAAACTGGTGGCCGTGAACTTCCATTACTTGGTAGTTACTATTAACCTCGTAGCTCGTTCACAAGAGTCATCAGGACACAGATTTAAATCTACAAGCCAGTGGTATTTGATGAAGATTCTGATCTTTTGGGTGTGGACATGAGCGTCCTCATTTTCATGACCTTCACTGCGGTCTGTAAAACAACCACTCTTCTCTCTAGCTTTGTCATCTCGTGGGAATGCCCACTCAGCTGCTTTTCGTACTTCTTCAGTTTCAGTTGGGCTGACAGTAATTTTAGTTTGTACGACTTTTCAATCAGGTGGAGTTGTTTTTCACAGCCATCACACAGTTTGTGTTCGGAAGTTTCTGGGCGTGTCACGGATGTTTCTTCCTATACGTAATGAAAAGATGAATATAATTATGTCACCGAAAGATTTCTAGATACGGCAAGCTGGTTGATCTTTAGTTCTTTTTTTTTTTTTTTTAAACAAACTGCAAATGTTTTGGTCTGTCATTTAAGTTCAGTAACATGACAAGCTACATTTTCTGTATTATTGATTGAAGAGAGAAAAAAGGAGGCTGGTGAGGGAATGACAAGTATGAAATGAAAGTATAAATTGATATTTAAAAAAAAAAGTGATGCCATTCATATCTAGCAAATTGCTATGGTATAAGAGGTATGAAACACCTCTTTGTGGATGTGTTGTTATAGGAAAATAATCGACATGGTAACATAATTCCACTTCCTCACACCACCCTGTCATTCAGTAGGTAAAGCTCGCACCATCACATTTTATTCCTTACTTAGTCTCTACATCATACACATATTTAAAAAATAATAATAATAATAAAAAATTGTGTGCTTGCTTAAGACATTGTCAAATAGTTAGCCACAACCTCACATTACCAAACACATCCCCTAAATAGTAAGTGTTTAAATGTAGATGAGTGTGACTGTATTCCTGTTTTTCACACCATCCTAATAAAGGCCTAGCTGTTAGCAGGATTAGCATAATAATAATAATAATAATAATAATAATAATAATAATAATGACAGAAATTACTATTTACAGTGAAATACTGTTTAACCAACTTGAAATGTCTTACAGTGTATAAAACCTGAACCTGATCACACATTAGATGAAGTCCGTTTTGAACCCTTAGGGGTCCTTCACCTGTCTCTCTGGAGGAACCCATATATTTAGAGACTCTTTAAATCCTTCAGTGCACATGTATTTAACCATTATTATTATTATTATTATTATTATTATTATTATTATTATTATTATTTACAGGCATCACACTGCTATATTGTGTTGTATTTATGAAATTGTGTGATATTGTGTTGTATTTTGGGGTATAAGGTGAGACATTTGTGGTTTTACATTCAAACATTGTGTGACTGTAAATTATGAAAAATGTTGCATTAGCACAAATCAGTATTGTTTTTGCTGCAGTGGAACCTCAAGTGTACATGTTTGTACGTTCAGTATGTATTTTTCACATGGAAATGTGGCTTTAATCCAGCTTTAGATGTATGTTGGTAAAGTATACATACTAAAGGTACAGAAGGTGTGCACTTGAGAGTGCCACCCTGACCACAAGGAAAAGTACATTTTAGCACCATTTTACAATATTCCGTTTAGGTCCATAACATCTTTTCTACACTCTCGGTCTTAGAAAGGAAAACTTTCAATAATGCTGTGGTGGTTCACAAACTGGGGTCTATAATCTATAAACAGAGGTCTGTGTTGCTATAATGGTGAAAGTCACAACACAGAGACATAAACAAATATATGATATATTTATTGTTGAACTGGTGTAGTTTGACTGGTCACTGAATGAATTTAATCAAAATTTCCAACAAATAACCAAATAATGTCAAATTGGATCTAAGTTGTGTTATTGGAGGAAAGTTCAGGAATAAAAAAGATATAAGACTCCAATAGTAGCCAGAATATTATTGTACACCTCTGTAGAATGAGTATAATATTATATTCATAAAAATAAATCTGCCTGCTGAAGGGATCCTGCTGAAAGTAAAAGGGTCCCTGCCTCCAAAATGTTTCATCATCTTAAATATAAAATAATGTATACAATGAAGACCTACCGTGGACTGAAACACAGAGGGGACAGCGAAGGAGTATAAATGTCCTGAAGTCTGGAAGCAGTCGGAGGTGAAATGATCTGAACATAAACGTGCAGACTCTGAGGGTCTCCATCCTGCAGCTGTCCGCATGCTGGAGATCCAGAGCTGGAGCTGCTCCTCTTCCGGAGGGAATCTGCAGGAGAGAGGAGCACAGACATGCATAAACAAGGAAACAGTATTACTATGAGTAAGTCAAGTGTGTTCGTTGTGTAGTAATCTACCTGTGCAGTGTGACACCGTGTCTCTCTGTTTTCCTGCAGGCTTCACATGTACTCATCTTGCACCGGTTGTACAAACTCACAGCAATGAAGGCAACCACAAACACAGAGGAGTTTATATCAGGACAGTTCACACAGCTCGCTCTTTGTCATCCTCCAGGTGCTAATGTGCGGAAAGTGCTCCTTAAGGGCCCATTAATCTCCATGCAGCCGTTGAAACTTTCACTGCGTGAGTTCATTCACATTTACATTTACATTCACATTTACATTTACTCCACCTTCTTTAGTTGTGAAGCACAAAAGAAATGAAATAAGGGTATTTAAGAACAGAAGCAGTTTAAGTTTAGGAGGATAATAATAAACCTAAAAATATTATTATTATTTTGATAATTGAAACATTTTCAAAATACCAAAACAGAGACAGTTCATTCCGTTATTTGTAACGATATCATAACTATAATTTTTGCAGTTTATTTTTTCCCCCTAATCCACCCCCTGTGCTGCACACATCTATGCTTATCCTTCTCTAAAGACACCCAAATTAACACAACAGCTTATTATTGCTTAAAATATACACAAGCCAGTATATTTAGACAGATTTATAGGACAAATGACCAAAAAAAAAAAAAAAACATATTATGGACATTTGTATGAAATAGCCTATTAGTTCATCACAAGTCAACATAATGTGCTCCGAGATATAAGAGAATATTTATAGAGTTAGAATTTTCCATTTAATGTAGTAATTGAACACTGCATAAGAAATATGTGGCTTTACTTCTTTGATATTACTTGATTTCATCTGTAAGCAGAGTCAAATACCTTTGTAAATATTATTTTCCGTATGGAAAGAACGGGCCTGTGTACACTATTATTATTATTATTATTATTATTATTATTATTATTATTATTATTATTATTATTATTATATGAATTGACTATACATAAATTATTGTAATACTTATTCATTCAGCTTCACTTTAAGTTGCCAGTCGATCAGGAGCCAAGGTGTGAGAATACACCCCGGGTGGGACTCTGGCTCATCTCAAGGCACCATTCACACACACATTCACACCTGGAGCAATTTCGCATAGCCAACCTGCCTATCTGCACGTATAGGACACCGGAGATCCGAATCAGTGACCTGAATTCAGGGTCCAAACCAGGGACCCTGGAGATGTGAGGGGATTCCACGACGAGGAGGCACAAAGATTCCACTATATTTCCATTATATAATTTTTTTAAACACCAGAATAGGGTGTCCACTGGAAATTATATGTACTTTTTATACAGCTGTATACTTAGGCTATTGAAGAATTTCGTTGATTTAAATACAATTAGCATGTAATCCATTACTTCCAATCAAAAGTTAACACAATCATAGTTGTGATAAGAAATGTTTTAATCCATCAAAGGCGTAATAATGATTTTGACATGCATTTCAATCATGAAGAGAGAGTGACTTAAAGTTAAATCAGCATTTAAACATGGTTATGTTGTGATCGCCGGAGAGAGCGGGATAGTGTCCCTGGACCCAGACGAGTACAAAGCAGTGCCATGTAAAGTAGCGAGGACAAGGTGACGAAGAGTTTAAAGAAGAAATCTTAGAGATAAATAACATGTCTCAGGCCATGGTGATGTCCCTCGGCGCTGTGGGTGGTATCCCAGAAGCCCCGAGGAGCACCTGAGCGCAGGGGTGGCTGTAGGCATGGGCATGGTGCCTTTGGAGGAGATCGCTAGCACTGCTGCTGCTTTTTAGACAAAGTGATTCCCTTCTTCATCTCGGTCACATCAGCATCAAGCACAAGCTGAAAGGACCCAATCATGAAGTGTCCACTGCCTGCACCCCGGGGGCTCACGCCACTGGAGACGCCGCCCGCTTCATCATCCATGGAGACGCCACGGTGATCCTTTCCGGCGGAACTGAGGCATGTGTCAGCCCCCTGGCCAAAGCAGGCTTTGCAAGTACATGCATAAGACCAGATATAACACGGGTTCATCATGGGTGGGAGACACGACTCTGTATGTGTTCTTACAAAGAAATAGCAATCATGTCAGGTATATTTTGTAAATAAAATTATTGTTTCGTTTGATAAAACGTGTTAATTTGCCCTACGTGTGAAGATTTTTAGAACGTCCTGTAGTTTTAATTTGTTTAACACAGTTCTTGGCTCATATGAGTTACTTCATATTGTCTTGATAGTATTGTTAAATTGTAGAAAATAGTTTTAAAAATAATAATAATAATTTAGGAAACCCATTTATGATCAGGGGTGTCTTTACTTTTGACTGGTAATGCACTTCATTAATTGATGCCCAAATGATAAGTGCAATACTGGATCAAAACACATGGAGTTAAAGATATAATAATTATATGTATGAATCAAAACATTTGGGGACAGTTTCAGGGGCAAATAATGAAATAGTAAAGGATGGATGGATAGAGGATTTATGACAGTATTGTTGTTGTTTAATAATAATATTTAAATAAATATAATTATTTAAACATTTGATTGTGATAATCACTGGGAACTACTTTTGTTTTAGTAGTAATATTTATTAGTAATTAGTTATTGTAGTTATAAGCAAATTCACAGGTCACGTAAACAGAAGGGTTTTTATTATTATTATTAAATACAGAAATCTACACTTAATCTGCTTTCTTGTTGTAAGTTAATGTTTCTCTTTTCCAAAAAGATAAATATTTAATTATTAATTTAAAATAATATATTTTAAAATGTTACTAATCACGTTATTAACACGGCAAAATAAAATAAAAGAAATAAATTTAAATTAAATATTTATTATCCGGTTCCAGTTATAGAAGGGGGGTGTGTCATGTTCGGTTTTACGTTGCTATGACAACACGTAAACCAACATGCAGCTTCCGGTGGGATCAACGAGTCGAATTGTGTTGCTTAGCGACGCAAAAATAACGGAGAAAAAAAGCTGTTCAAGTGTGGAGTTCCGACGATAGAGAGAGTTAACACTCGTTTTGACTAATTTCTCAAGGAACTCGGATATTTTGTGACACATAACGACTTGGGAAAGAACTAGCACGAGAGAAGAGGATACTGAAATTAGTGTCGGACCAAATTCCTCGTTAAGAAGCTTTCAAAATAGAAAAGCTTTGGCGAACTGTTGAGGAATAAGATATTTTGTCTTTTGTTGTGGAACGTTTGTTCGGGTGCCTGTTGCTACCCGGAGGAGAGGAGTTATTAAGGGCACGAACACAGGCTGCTAGTGTGCTTTATAAAATAATAATTTAAAAAAGATAAAGCTTGGTTTTGAGAATTTTTAGTGTTATGTTTAAGAATACATTTCAAAGCGGCTTCTTGTCCATTTTGTACAGCATTGGAAGCCAACCTCTCCAAATATGGGATAAAAAGGTAAGCATCTGCTCATGTACCGAATAACCGACACTGACCGTCTGTATCTGTCTGTCTGTCTGTCTCTATGTGTCTGTCTGTCTGTCTGTCTCTATCTGTCTGTCTGTCTCTATCTGTCTGCCTGTCTATGTATGTACACCATATGGGCAAAAGTATGTGGACACCTGACAATCACACCCATATGTGGTTCTTCCCTCAAACTGTAACCGACACTGACCGTCTCTATCTGTCTGTCTGTCTGTCTGTCTATCTATCTCTATCTATTTGTCTTTGTCTGTCTGTCTGTCTATATATGTACACCATATGGGCAAAAGTATGTGGACACCTGACAATCACACCCATATGTGGTTCTTCCCCCAAACTGTTGCCACAAAGTTTGAAGCACGCAGTTGTACAGAATGTATGCTGTAGCTTTACAATTTCCCTTCACTGGAACTAAGAGACGCAAACATATTCCAGCATGACGATGCTCTAAAGAGTTCCATGAAGATACGATTTGCCATGGATGGAGTGGAAGAATTCGAGTGTTCTTCACAGAACCCTGATCTCATCCCCACTGAACACCATTGGGATGAACTGGAACGCCGACTGCACCCCAGGCCTCTTCACCCGACATCAGGGCCTGATCTCACTAATGCTCTTGTCTCTGAATGAGCACAAATCCCCACAGCCACGCTCCAAAATCTAGTGGAAAGCCTTCCCAGAAGAGTGGAGAGTTTTATAGCAGTAAAGTGGGGATTGAATTCGGAATGAGATATGGGTGTGATGGTCAGGGGTATACAAACTTTTGGAAATGGTTTCTCCGTATGTATTTGTCTGTCTATCAATCACTGCAGGCAATTGCCTAAATTCTGATGTGAATCATTAAGAGGAGATGACCAGCAGCTGCAAAACTATACACTGAAATTTCAGATCAGCTGTCTACATTCAGTGGAGCTGCTGGATAAAAGCCGGTACACTCGGTATAACGCTGATTAAACTGTACTTGCAGGTGAGAAATGGACATATAAAGCGTATTACGGACATCGACATCCAGTCGTTAGTGCTTGAGGTGGAAGGAACCAATGTCAGGTGAGCATGAACATGTAGCTAGACCTCAGTTTCCTCTTCATTCATTAAGATTTGCCTAATTACTGTCTCACTCGCTTCCACAGCACGACCTACATCACATGTCCTGCAGATCCGAAGAAAACCCTGGGCATCAAACTCCCCTTCCTGGTCATGATCATCAAGAATCTGAAGAAATATTTCACATTTGAAGTTCAGGTAGGGACGACACCCTGGAGTGACATGCACACTTGCACTCGCACTCACAAACACACTCAATCAGACGTTCACACACACACACACACATACACACTCACTCAATCACACTCTCTCTCTCTCACACACAAACTCACTCACTCTCTCTCTCACATACTCACACACACTCAATCAATCACGCTCTCTCTCTCACACACACACTCACTCACACTCATTCAATCACACTCTCTCACAAACTCACTCTTTCTCTCTCTCTCTCACACACGCACACACACACTCACTCATTCACTCTCTCACTCTCACACACACACACACACACACTCACTAACTCACTCGCTCTCTCACTCACACATATACTCACACTCACTCAATCACACACACACACACACACTACATCAGGTATTGGATGATAAAAATGTGCGGCGGAGATTCAGAGCCAGTAACTACCAGAGCACCACACGGGTGAAGCCCTTCATCTGCACCATGCCCATGCGGCTGGACGACGGCTGGAATCAGATCCAGTTCAACCTGTCCGACTTCACACGGAGAGCTTACGGCACCAACTACATCGAGACGCTGCGAGTACAGGTGCGCACTGAGCGTGGGGCAAAACGTCTTCGCTAGAAGTCAAACGCTCAAATGAGCAGACTGTCCGCAGGTCCTTAAAAGAAAAATCCATTTGCATTTTGATCTTTATCATTAATGTAATCTTCAGTAGCGTCCAGGGGTTGTTTTGGGGGTTGTTTCTGAGTTGGTGTTTAATTTTATTTTGGTCAATTTTCACTTATACAGTTAACTCTTTCCTACATTACCCACAATGCCTTTCATCTACCTGCTGATAGTGGTGACGGTGGGATTTAACTCTCGCTTCACCTCTGCCTCAAGAGACTTTCAGTCTAATTCCCCCTTCAATACCATCGCGTTCATCATCTAGTACATCTCTAACTGACCAAGTCTCTGTCGTAACAACACTGTCACTTCACTGCATTGCATTCTGGGCCTTGTGTCCAGCATTTGCACTTCTTCTACATCAGACTGCTGATTTAATATGATGCCGGAAATAAGTGTTACTTTAATACCGTCTTAAATTGTTACGAGACAAACATTTTTATATTGCGTTCATCCACACAATGGCCTTAAATTCCATTTAGAATTTTGTTTTTCTTTCTATAATTTGATTCATTTCGTTTTGTATGATGTTTGAGTTGATTTGCTTTATACAGTTGCAATGAAAATGATTCAACCCCCATTGCAAATCAGGTTTATTGTCAAAATTGACAGACTTTAGGAAAAAGGAAGAAGCCCATTAGGAGAAATAAATTTGTCAATGGTATAAAAAAAATCAGCAAATCCTGCCTGCGATTATTAAAATAGTTATGTTAATATTTATGTTCTAAGTATTAACGACCGGTCCGATCATCTTCCAGATCCACGCGAACTGTCGCATAAGAAGAGTGTACTTTTCTGATAGACTGTACTCTGAGGACGAGCTGCCGGCAGAGTTTAAACTCTATTTGCCGGTACAAAACAAAGCAAAGGTAAATGCATGTTCACAGGCATGACCACTTCCTCGAGTGCATCACAACTTTTTATACATTTTGCACATTATTTTATACACCAAGCAATACGTGATACGGAAGGAATAAAACGCTCGGAAGCATACCGTTACAGGAAAATCATCAACGACCGAGTGGCGTAACGTAGCTTTTAATGGATTCGATTATTTTCCTGTAACAGGATGCTCTGAAGTGTTTTATTGCTGTTATACCACAGCAAGTCACCAGTGATTTGCAATTTTACATTTATTAAAGAAAGACACATTGTACTTTTTAACCGTTTATAGTTATCTTATCTTATTATATGGTATAGCAAGTATAGCAGCTTTCCCTCTGTTTAGGTTAATAAGACAGAAAAAAAGACTACTGTCTAAAAATCTGTCCTAAAGATGTTAAAAATCACTGACACTGGAGACTCCTTCCATAAACGGTAAATAAACATGTCAACGATTATATGTTCTCCTTTGTTACTTAACATTTATTATTAATCTTAGATTATGTGTATTGTCTACCATATAAGCCTCCGTGTAAGTTGTTACTATGGAAACGATACCATATTAGAATACTTTTAATGCTGCTGTTATCGAGGCTGTTTAATCACCTTTTGACAAATCAGGATTGAGAACTGGACAGCTCTGTGGTAAGAAAAACTTACAGTCCAGTAACAGTTAAGACTGCGTTTCTTTAGTTTAGATCTGTTATAGCTTACTAACATCTTTTTTCAACTCTTCCCCCCTCACTCTCTTTTATTGTTTTATTTTTACAGCAATAACGTGGCACGTCTGAACCCTTCCTTCATTCCAAACCTCTGTTTTACCTGCAGTTTTTCCCCCTCACCAAATTTACAGTCATGTGGCTTTGCCTTGTTTATTTATTTACCCCCCCCCCCTTGTGTTGTATGTTTTATATGCACAATGTGAGCTGAGAATTCAGCATTCAGAGCAACGAAAATAAAATAGTATATTACTGTATGTGTGTGTGTGTGTGTGTGTGTGTGTGATACTCATGAAAGACATGAAAGACATCATTGGCTTGAGCTGCTTTATTTTCATAACCGGGACATCAGCTGCCACAATACTTAGGAACGTACGTAGGAACATGGCAATGATCTGTACATCATTATGTTAAAGGTTGTGGGCGGAAAGTGTGCGTTTTATAGAATTTTTTTTTTTTTTGGCACCTCTCATTAAAATAAACCTCCTTATAAAACCAAATCTGTATCAAAAATGTAATTACATGGAAAAAGTCTGGAATAGAAATACTTTAATTTTATATAATCTTTCAGCCATTCAGTGAAATTCTATTACAAAGTAATTCATGGAATTGACATCTTTGGGTAAAAAGGATTTGAAAGTACCTCAATACTGGTCCAGTCACTTGAAAGTACAACAGCATATTCATTCAAATTTGAACTGAAATTAAAATGTATAACACTTTAACGGGAATCAATTGGCTTAACACTGTTTCTAAGGATAAACAATTGTTACAATAATTTTACTGAGCCATCATTCCCATGAACGCCCAAAGCCAGAACATCTTCAGAGGCACGCTCCCCAGGTACTTAGAGAGAACAAACACAACTGGCTATTGAAAATCAGACGTGTGGACATGTAATTCGGTCAAACGGGAAATTATAAAAGTTTGGAAAAAGTGCTCCATGTTATTTACTTCATATTTGTACGTTGTATTTGAATTGTAGACAAATAACCTCATTAGGAAAACCATTAAAATGGCTCAATGTGCCAAAAGTGTAAAATTATATATGCTTGAAAATGTTTTCTACCTTCATTTAAAATGGTCACAAAAGGTGTCTTCTTAACGTTCTTTGTTTTATATATTTCCCATATTTGCAGGATCTGAAATATCTTTAATGAGTAGGATCATAGACTGTCAGAGATTTTGGGTGGATTGCACCAATAAGGATTAAATTCAGTATAGTTTAGAGCTAATCTAGGATTTGTTGATCTGGGCTTTATTTTAAATCGACTTGTGCTGCACCACTTTAATTTTAAACAGAGATTAACAAATCGGGGATTAGAATTCTAATCTGTGATTAAAACTTCCATTTACGATTCATTTTGTCCATCATGATGGATTCACCATTGACAACATTGCGGCAGAGCATGTGGATTTCATAAACGTGGAAATACGTGAATTCTCCAGTGTAACTAAACAGCAACAATGTTTAGTGAACTTTAAACAAAAGGACTGTGAACTTTAAACTTTGAATTTATATATATATATATATATATATATATATATATATATATATATATATATATATATATATATATATATATATATATATATATATATATATATATATATATATATATATATATATATATATTTATATATATTAAACTGCCATTATTAACCGCTCATTTCGCGTAACCGGGACAGGTTGAGAAAATGAATTATGAAAATGATTATAGTCAATCCAGGTTTATTGTAAAATTACATCCAGGATTAATGTGATGGTTTAAATGTAAGCCTTCTTATTTTTAAACAAGGTTTAAAGTTTGTTGCAACAGAATTATTAGATAAACTTTGGTTTAATCTAGATTTAAGCTTAAACTTATTGGTGCAACCCACCCTTTATGATATATAAATGAAATTATATTGTGTTAAGTGTTAACACCTCGTGAAAGAAAGCGGAGAGAAAAAACACGGCGATCTGAGCTGTCAGCTTGCTCAAACCTCTTCTCAACATGGGCTTATAAAAGTGCCTGAGAGCAGAGAAGAAACAAAGAAACAAAAAACAACCAATTAACTGAGTAATAAAAATGTGTGACTGACATTAATGAGGCTGTTGAACCCCAAATCTGATGCACTCTGGGAAATCCTAATAACTGAATGTAGCTCGGACTCACCGCAGGCACCATTTATGTACAGGGATGTGCCAGTTTCACCAGAAATATGCACTGTTTCTGAGTTCCTACAAATAAAAGAAACAACTAAGAATCGGGTCAGATAGCAGCCACACTCTGTTACAGCTTTCCAAATATTTTCATTTACACCGCAATTTGGATTAAATTAAAGGTGCAGTTTTTTTTTTTTTTTTTTTTTTTTTTTTTTAAGTGTGTGTGTGTGTATTAATTTGCTGAAAGACTTCCTTTACACTCTTTACATTATCACATACCAGAGTCTTTGTTTTGAAAGTGTATAAAATACTGTATCAAGATGGAGTCCGACAGTCATTTGCAAACCCACTCGGCTCTTGTTACTTTGGTTTTTATTTTTGCTGAAGCAGATTCCACAACAAGTCCTTATTTTGTTTGTTTTATTCTATTCTATTATTCTAAATACCCAATGTCAGAACCAGACGCAGCGGTAGAACCAGAATCACTCAGAATGAGAGGAGAGTCAGAACCAGAATCAGTCAGAATCAGATGCAGAGTCAGAACCAGAATCAATCAGAATGGGAGGAGAGTCAAAATCAGACGCAGAGTCAGTACCAGAATCAGTCAGAACCAGAATCAGTCAGAATGACGGGAGAGACAGAAGCAGAATCAGTCAGAATGATGGGATAGACAGAACCAGAATCAGACAGAATGAGAGGAGAGACAGAACCAGAATCAGACAGAATGAGAGGAGAGACAGAACCAGAATCAGACAGACTGAGAGGAGAGACAGACGGGTGTGATGAGAAAGCCAGTGTGATGTTTTCTCAGGTTTCTGATCCATGTTCCTGCTTACACTACAGCATTTCAGTGTGAGCTGAACTGAAAGGCGTTTGAGGACAATCGTTGAGACGCAGCGACCAAAAAAAGGTATAGGCTTTTAAACATTTTGTCAAATATAGTAATTACCAACATGATGTATATTACTGATATCTGCTGTTCATATTTGAGTTGAGTTAGTAAGGCGATATATAAAATTATATGATGGATTATGCAATGACAATTATTATTACAATTAACCGACTTTTACCATTGCAACATCTAGTGTAGGGGAATTTGAATGGGGGGAAATCTCCTAAAAAGATGTTTTGTTTTGTTTTTAAACCCAAACAATTATTATAATGTTTTCAAGGAAACCCGCAGGAGGTAAATCTTTCTTGTTTAATATTTGATTTGTTCGTCCAGCTGATCTGAATGAGGCTGAGGGTCATGTAGCCTCAGTAGGGGGGAAGTGTGCGATCACTTTACCGCATGCTGTTAGGAATGAACACCACCACACTGGGGTGGGTATAAAAAACAAAATGTATAAAAACAACAACAAAAATGGAGTGTTATTTTGTATTAAAGTTTATAAAGTTTCAATTTTACTTAGACATATAAGTACTGCACTGTTTCCTAAATAAACAGGTTGAGATTTTAACCTTCTATTCGTAAGGATCATCGAAACCCCCCCACCCCCAAAGGTGCGAATGGTGCAGTCCGTCGAGCACTACTTTGCAGTTAATTCGCAGCGAATCTCTTAACAAATTAGATTAGCATATCAACAGGGAAAAAACAAAGAACAAGAGTAACGAAGAGATAATCAGTAGTTAACTCCATTCAGAAAACAACTGAGCTAAATTTGCTAAATACTTGCGATTTGTTTACCTAGAGTCAGACATACAGTATTTGCATCACAGACAAAAACAAAATGGCGAATTACTCGTCAGTTGTATCTGCTAAGTTCACACACTATATTCCCCTCTCTGCTCCACCTGACCGCCTATTCTCCATTTTCAGTGCATTTACATGTCTTTTTTCCCTTGACAGAGATGAGGTGAATGATGAACCTTAGCATTGCAAGACTAGTGGGTTCATAAACAAACAACGAATCACTATATGTACAAAATATCATTTCTAGGAAATGTAGCAAAAAAAAAAAAAGTGATCAGGCCAAAATCAACCACAAGATGGGCTGAAGCATCCAGTATGAGAATCACTGCTGTACAGTATAATACACAGGAAATCTCATAATTTTTTAAATATTGGAAAGCTGCTTTGAAATGTGTTCAAGGTCAGTTAGATTCATATCTGCACATTGAATGTACAAGTAAAGTCCACATCAATACCCACACAGTCTTATGTATCGAGTCATTAATAGTGTGTGAAATCTAGCTCCTTCACATCATGGGCCTTACATTAACTTTTTCTCTCCTCCAGCTGAGGTCTAGTAATCCCAGCTTTACCTGATCATGCAGCCACCAAGGATACGCCGTAAAGGTAAAAGCCTGTAAAATAGAAAATCACTTTGAATAAGATTTTCAATTCCGATTTCTGATTTTCTCAAGTGTTTACTGAGGTCTGATACAGGTCTAAACAGTCAGATCAGAATTCTTGATCTTTCATTTGTGTGCCCGTCCATGGCTCGAGATTCTTGCTGAATGTTTTCTTTGACATCCTCCAATTCTGGATGAATTCTGTGTCTGTGAAGGCATGCGTGTATCATCTCCCAAAACTCCTGGCTCATAATTTCCAGATTGGTTTCTACAAGATATGCATATGTGTGTGTGATTAAAACAGACATCAATTTTGAACCCGTTTCCCTGAACTGAGAATAAATAAATAAATAAATAAATAAACTGTTTATACAAACTCACTTAGACAGCTCCCAAAACGCGGGAACATTGCTGATTGTGTAAATGCATACGTTACTTTTATAGGCTCACAATGAGAATAAACAGATTGAAAACTGATAACCCCAACATCTTAAATGTAATTTCAGTTAATATAAAGTTTTAATTAAATGTTTCTCTGTGAAGGTGCTCTTCTTACATTTTGCAATGGGGAGTTGAATTAGTTATGTCACTTATGTGTCACTTTGCTCACAGCTGATTGGTCCAAGTTGAGTTGAGTTCTCTTTATACAGAACATAATCTGCCCCGGAGCAGGAGAGCCATTGAGCGCAAGTTACTATGGCGATGAACACCAGTAAAAGCTGAGTCTCTTTCATGGTACCTAAAACCCATGGTTGGCACAGACTAAACTGAAACTTACCTGGCTAGCCACCTAAATAAGCTTCATGGTACAAGCCCCGAGTCCTGTGGCTGCACAACAAGCCCAAATCATCACCCCTCGACCACACTGTTTGACAGTTGGTATGAGGTGTTTGTGTTGATACGCTGTTTGGTTTTTGACCCCTACATGGTGCTGTGCATGACGACCAAACATCTCCACTTTGGACTGAATTTGCTGGGACGCCCACTGCTGGGAAAACTGGCAACTGTCTTGGAGGCAATTTATTTGTAAACAATGCTTCTCACTGTAGAATGATGAATTTCAGTTTGTTTGGAGATGGCCTTATAACCCTTCCCAGATTGATGAGCAGCAACAATTACTTCTCTGAGGTCATGGCTGAGGTAATTTCTTCTTGGCATGATGTAAACACACGTGAATGCTCCAGAACACCAAACTGCCTAAAGTTCTTCTTTTATAGAGGTAGTCACACTTCTTGATGATTAACTAATCTTGTGAATTTCAATAGTAACACCTGTCTGCGAATTACGCTGAATGATTAAGGAAGAAGGAAGTTTGTACTTATTTTTGCCAACCTGGTTACTGAATGTTGGTTTAGTTTTTTGGGAAAATGACTACATATTGAAATCTGTTGTTTTGGGGTTTTTTTCGTTGTCACCTGAGGTTTTCTTTTTTTTTATAAAAGTTGGCGAGGACTGCACAACTGTTATTACTCATACAGTGCAGAGATTTGGATAGAAACCATTGGACTATACCTTTAAGGTTGATCTTTCTCTTCCTTCCATTTTTATGTGAAGTAACTGTTAGCCTCTATTGCATGTTGTCAGAAACTATATTTAAAAAGAAAAAAAAAGCTGAAACACTTGTGGTGTGGATGTACTCTTAATAAAAACCCGTTTCTGTGTATTTATGTTCATGTCGGGTCATTGCTCAGGGTCCAGCTGCAAAGCACAAAAGCACTGGAGTGAGTTGACGACATTTGAGTCAGGGAGAGAGTTCTACCTTGAGCAGACATTAGAAGACACCCGACTGCCACAGGACACACACCTCTGGTAACTAAAACATGCCAAGTGCATTTATCACACACTGTAGTACAAATAAGTAAAGGTTTATTTGAGTGTGACGCTACAACATTTCAGCACCCAGACGGGAATCAGCAACGAAACTTCTGACACTTCAGAAGGCATGACCAAGTCGCTCCCAGAATCCACAGGTGGTCTCATCACTTCTCTCCATCCTCTCAGGATCCACAGCAGCCCGTCTGAACCACCTCGATCCCCAACGCTGCGGGAGTGCGGGGTCATTATACGGCAGCTGTATAACGCCAACAGTCTTCAGTCTCAGGAAGTAAGTGACCAAATCCTCACAAGCCAATTCCTCCCTCACATGCAGACGTTTCAGCAGTATGTGTTTCTCTCAGATTCTCCGCATCAAGGCTATTCTCAGGGACATCATGTTCAACCGGAAAATCACCCCCGAGAACTACATTATGGCCAAAGCCTATCTCGCTGATGAGAAAAGGTTCTTATCCTTAGTTTCCTTCTTTGCATTTGTACCGGATCTACGATAATAATCAATCTAATAAGTAATCTTTTAAATAACTGTAAACGTCTGCTTAAAGGCAAATCCAGTTCTTCAAGTCACACAGACACAGTGAGACTAGTCATTTATGCATATGAGTGAAACTTGGGACAACTAGAATAAATTTTCCTTAGTAGAATTTGATAAAAAATTCTGCCCCTGAGGCTCAAGTTTGAAAATAGAACTGTAGCTGAATGCTGGAAGTGATGGGGATTCAATTTATTTATCATTTGTTGTAATGCTTAATGGAACAGATGTGTAGAGAAAGGATTTTGCTGGAGATAGACTTTCATTACTTAATATTTACTTGTAGCTAATTGTGTTCTGGACTACAAGGTTAACCCTACATTCACACTAAGAAGCGACAAGCCACTTGTATTGCTTGTTGTTTCTCTCGATGGGATGTAGAAACTCATTTATTTTGGGTTCCACTGAGATCCGGTAGTAGTTATACGTATAGCTTCTAAAGCTAACTAGTTAAGTACAAATGAAATAATGCACTAGCGATTGTGGAAAAATTGCGAGTGTTTGATCTGTTCTGTGCTAGCTTCGTTGGCATATAAGATGAAACCATGGTTATGGGTTTTTCTTCTATTTTTGGGTGTTAAAACAGTAAATTGGACCTAACTGCAGTGTACGAACTAAAGTTGTGATCGGGGAACTGAAAATAAATAAATAAAAAGATAAAATTGGTTCAAGGAGTCATTTGAGCCAAACATTACGCAGATTTACGACTTACTGAATCAAAAATATTTCATTGACAATATTCCACTGTTGCAATGTAATTAAAAATAACAGTATGTGATGTTTTGGGATGATAATTCAAACTTTAAACTGCATTTGGGGTAAAAAGGGAATGCTATGCATGTTCTACTCAACGTGTTTTCCTTCTCGGCAGAGCTGAGGAGCCGGAGATGTTTCCAAAGCTTCCTTCTCGCGCCCTGCCCAAAGGACCGTAAGTTATAGTTCATCCCACCGCATATACAAAGCTAATTCAACTTTAACTAACACACTGATCTCCTCTTTCCTCGCTGTGCGACAGGGTTGTGTGTCAGGCCAAGATGGCCGAGAGAGTGATCCTTCCCTCACTCACACAGAGCCTCAGCAGGAGAACTCGAGCTGTGCAGAGGAGCCGCTTGTGGAGAAAAATACCATAAACTGTTAAATACTGTATTGTCCAGACTATAAGACTATTCCCAATGACTCAGGCATTTGCCCACTTGTAATTTGCAATGTATTAGTGTATTTACTGGAGGCGTGTTAATCTGGCAGTTAACTTTTCTATGAGCAGGTCGATTATCTAATTCTATAGAAATTGGAGAAGCGGTAAACAACTACCAGACTACCCCAGCAGGGGGCGATTAACTGAAGAATTAAAAGGCATCTCAAAGTGCTTAGCGATTAAACTCAAACTTGTAATTTATGAGCTTATTGCAGGAGATTCTTAGCATTATGGGCATTGATTAATGATA